>NC_087475.1:59355980-59659011 GCF_036417665.1 Passer domesticus | reverse complement strand
CTGACTCAAGCAAATCCAAAGCCCTTTGTTGGAGTGTTTTTGCAAATAGGAGAGATGGGGAAAACTGTGACAAAAAAAAATCAAGTAAGAAAGCCCCTTCTATTGTGCCTTAACTCGCATGGCTCATTGTTCCTTGTAGCCATCCAACACCTTCAGTGCTGTCATGGTTCAACCAGGTTAGGCAGCTAAGAACCACAAAACTACTTGCTCACAACCTTCTCCTCCTGCAAAACCAACCAAACTCCCACCCTGCCCCCCAAAAAAAATCAAAGAAAAAAAGTCACTTCCCCAATCGTCCCCAAACAAAAATATAAAACCCCAAAAAACCCACAAAGAAAAAACACAAAAAAACCACACACAGACAAAAACCCACAAAAAACCAACCAAACAAATGAAAAAACCCCACAAACAAACAAAGCCAGGAAAATCAAAACAAGTGAAGAAAATACAGTTGTACCCTATCAGCCAACTGATGCCCAGCCAGTATCCAAGCATCAGTAGCCTTCACAAGCCTCTCCCCACATCATGATTTTTATTCCTGAGCAGGATGCCATATGATGGGAATGATGTCATATGGTATTCATCTGGTCATTTGGGGTCACCTGTCCTGGTCGTGCTCATTCCCAGCTCCTTGTGCACCACCCAACCACTTCACTGGAGGGTTGAGGTGAGAGGTAGAAAAGGCCTTGGCCCTATGTCAGCACTTCTCAACAGTAAGGAAAAACATCTGTGTCATCAACAGTTTTCAGCACAGATCCAAAAAACAGACCCATAGCCACTACTACAAAAAAGAATTAATCCCAGAATTTTATTTTTCCCAGCCTAAACTAAGTGTTTATGGCACATGCATTGCAAATCTGCATTCAATTACTATTGCTAATATAATTTATGTAGCTTCTGAATTAAGGAATTAAGGAATTGGTTTCCATGCAAAAATAAGAGTTATCCTCTACCTCCTGATTTTCACTACTTCCACATTTTACCTTACTTTCTCCTTGTTCTTTCTAGAATTTTCATATTTCTTTAAAGGTTGTTTTTTATCCCCTTTTTTTCCTTACATATACCAATATTATTCACATTCATTGTTAACTTACTTTGCTCTCTATTTCCCTGGATGGATTATATCAGAGTAAATTTTAATTGTCAGTTCTTCCATTATTTCAGTCTCTCTAGTATATTTCCTCAGTGCTATAAAATATCAGCCAAAGTTTCACTGAGTGTTTCACGTTCTCTCATTGTTAGACTTTCTGACATCAAATCTAGTGCACTTCTTTCTCTGCTAAGAAGTCTCATAAGTATAACAAATCTGAAGATTTTTTAATTGCTGCACAGTGCATGTTCTCAATATCAACTGTGTTTATACCTGTCTCAAGTAATTGCATTATATATAGAACTGCCTCTAACCATGTAGGCTATTTAGCAGAAAAACAAAACCAAAAGAACTAAATAAAAACAAACACTCTTTCCCCATTACCTCCCTCCCAACAATTTATAGTTCCTTGGAAAAAAAAAAAAAACCTCTTAAGTTTTTGCTTAGTTTCCTTCAAATTCTGCATCAAGGTAATTACTTTTCCTTTGATAAAGATTAAAGCCAAGCTCTTAGAGACCATGCTGAGTGTACTGCCATATCTGCTCTAACTGCCCAAGAGATCTGTAGCTACATCAGTGAATTACCTGACTGCCTTTATTATCCAAATTTCTATCAAAACTTTCTCTACTGTCATTCCAAGCATTTATGCCATTTTTCTCAGCAGATTCTATTTCATTTCTCAGTAATGTTGCTATTCTTGCTCCTGTTTTTTCTTCTCTGTGCCTTATATCCTGACACTTTAAATCATCATGCTCTGTATTGATTCAGTAAAGTGCACTGTTCCACTCATTTAGTATTGTACATATAAGTGAAAATCAACAAAAGTGTTTATGGGAAGTGAGGAGGACTGACAAATATGTCATTCTCAATTCTCAAGTTTTATCCTGATTAATGGGTGAGTGCTCAACAATATGAATAACAATCGCTGGTTTCACAACTGTCTGTAGGTGATGGCTGAATAGGATTTTGGTGCCTGAGTCCCTGCTGAAACTTATGAAAATTAGAATAGCTGTCCCTAAATAGCTTGGTATTCTTGTCTGCTGTAATAACTACCAATAGGACAGATACAAGTTTCTCTATGATATTTAAATATGTGTGAACAAAACTCAGCATCTCATAAATTTGCAATGAGTTATGAAATGAGAAGGATTGTTAAGAACCTGTCCCTTCAAAATCCGGTGGTCACTTTGGTCTATAATAATAGAGTATAGAATTGTTGATTTTGATCCGTTTTTCTTCTTGTTTAAAACTCTCATGTAGACAGTGTCTTTCTAGAAAGATCTCTCATACTGACTGTATCATAGTGAAGAAGTCTCATCATCACAAGACCCCAGAATCTTGCAATCTACTGTACTTATGAGGAAATTAAGAGATTCAGTGGACAGAAGTATTACCATGATGTTGACATGAAAGAAAATGTTCTGTATGCATCGCATAAAAAAAAAGTAGGGGAAAAAATAATGGTGACAATCTGGTATTTACCCATTAAAAATGTCAATAGCAAGGAAAACACACATCTACATTCACTAGATTTTGATGGAAGTTTATCAACAAGTTCTATTAAGAATCTCAATGCATTAAAATGTTCTTAAAAGAAGAGAGTAAAACTTGCAACCAGATAGGTTTATTTTAAAAAAATGTAAAACCAGTATGTATGTTAAACAAGAGCAATGCTTTACTATGTTAAATAAAAAATGATTGTTTTCCAAAAAGGTTTGGTTTTCTCATCTAACTTCACATATCTTTTAATGTGTCAAATTAGTGTGCAAGGATTGCCATCCTCAATTTTTCACTGAGTATTGGTAACATACTGCCAGAATACTTCCTCAGAATAGGAAGTAATTGCAGTTTCAGGGGGTTTTAAAATTATTATTTTGAAGTATCTCTTATAGTTGCATTTGGTTTTGTTCACTATAGACATGTATATAATTTAATACATTGAACGTCTGAAACGTATTTGACCTGGGGGAGTAAAACAGCAACCATAAGATGCATGCTCCTGATGCAGCAATATAAATATATTACTGATTAAATGTAAACATTTATCTCCATAGTTACTGCTGCATGGCATCTTACTTTCCACAGCTATTTATAATTCTATACTAAAGGTCTCAGGAAAAAAATCACAACGTGGAAAAATGGTACCTTTTTCTGCTTTTTACATGAATATCACTATACCCTTTTCTGAGGCAAACATTTTCTCAGAAAAAAAAAAAAATTCTAATACAATTTCATCAACCAAAAAAAAGGTATTTTAGGTTGACTATTCAATTTTTTTTATGTTATGCACAGTCCTTAATACCTGTGAAAAGTGAGTTAAAAAGAGATGCAAAAGAACAATAGGGTGTCCATAGAGATGGTGAATGTCCCATTCCTGTAAACATTCAAGGCTAGGTTGCACAGGCTCTGAGCAATGCAATGTAGCTGAAGACATTGCAGCCATGTTCATTGCAGTGGGATTGGACCACGTGGCATTTAAAGGTCCCTTTCCACCCACACCATTCATTCTATGGTCCTATAAATATGCTACACCTAGACAGAGAAAATGTAAGCAGCTACAACTACTGCAAGGCATTAGGAGGCCCAAAGGATGATTTCCCTATGGTGTTCTGTTGCTGAAAACCTCATGTTTATGCAGTAAGAACAACTTCAACTTCAACAAAGATCCCAGTGGCTGTTTAGTTAGTAGATGAATCCTCTTTCAGCAGCAGCTTCCTGTTTGTGCCAGTGCTAGGGTTAAACTGTGGACTGAGCTTCTGTTTCCTCCCTCACGATCTACTGTTTCAACCTCTGTAGAAAATAAGGAAAACCTCAGTTGAACTGCTCGCTGCTTCCAGAAGCTTGCAACAATAGAGCATCTTTGTGCATTGGCTTCTTGCTGCCATAAAAGGGTGGCCCACTTTGTGTAAGTGGTCCTTGGTCTCATACTCTCTTCTGAAATATGATAGATACTTCCTTAGAAGAAAATATTTTATATTGCTCCAATAATTCTACAGTAGTCTCTAAAAGCTTAATTTCATTTTATTTAGTTCATTTTTGTTTGAGACTTGTGTCTGAAATATATAAGCTATACCAGCTTAATAAAATACATTCAGCAGCTGATCCTCCATTAATGAATGTTCACTCCTAACCCAGCCTACTGCAAGACAACATAATTTATTGTAAATTTCAAAGAAAAAATTTGCATGCAATCTGCATTATTTGGCAACCTTTCTAGGCCAGGAATAATTGGCTGGGAAGTACCTTACTCTGTTATGTCTCCTTTATTTCATCATGTGTGTCTAAGCCTTCTGGAAATGCCAAATACCCATTTAAAGTTCATGTTTGTGATCATGAAAAAAACTATCAAATACATACCAAATTTTCTAAGACGATGATGCCAGCAAAACATACAGTTAAATCTTCTGTATTTCTTTCTTTCTGTTCTTAATTCCACATTTCTCCACTTATTTCCTGGGACGATGCTGTTTTCTTCATTGACCTAAGAGTTATACGAGATTTGGAACGAAAAGAGTTAACTCATTTCCTTAAATATTCCCTTCTCTTTTTTTATCACCTCTCCTTACGGTCACTGGTCTTTATGTCAGCTCGTTTCTCTTATGCTATGCCTTTAATACACTTACCCTGCCACTTACATGACTGCTCATCTTCCTCTGTCACTTCTTCTAAGTCTAAAAACAGTCATGTGTGCCATCAGTGAAGCTCACATATTCATTTATCATTTGGAAGCAGGCTGTTTTTTTTTTTTCTAAAATCTGATCCCTTAGCACTACAGCCAACCAGTTCTTGCAGTAATCATTTCCCACATTCTCCCCTCTAAAGAGGATTAATCCTATCTTTAATACTTTTCCTTTCCTCTGATAAATTGTAGGGGAAAAGGCTGTTTGTGGTCAGCATTCCTCAGGCTGGCAACTCTGCAATCTGGTTCAATTTCTTTTTCCTTCTTTTAAATGCACAGGTGCTGTATTATGGTTAGGCTCTACAAGCAATCAATCCCTTTTCAGCCAAATTGGTAGGGTAAGATATTTTTTGTCAGGACTTTTAACTGGTACTGGAGAAGCACACATTTAGTTGCAGATTTTTCTAACTGACTGTGAGCAGCTCATCATTTCTCTGTACCTCAGTTCCAAGTCAATAAGATAGAAGAAAAATATTTTCTTCTTCTCATCTTTACTCAGAATGTTCATAGAAAAATCCCCAAGATTTAATAACTATTAGTTAGAACTAGAAAGCAAGTATTAAATATTAATTACAATTATCTGCTCATTTCTCAGGGAGAATAGCAGCTGTGGTCTTTTCTGCCTAGTTTTCTTGAAGCAATTTTAGAGTAATGAGTGGTATTTTTCCTTGGATTTTGACACAGAAGAATTATATGAAGATACTTCTTTCACAAAATAATCCTTACCCTTTTCCACAAAAAGATGAAAAAAGTTTAAATAACCTTTTAAATGAAATATTGCAATAGTCCAGCACTTTAAGGATGAAAGTGCAGTTTTCTAAAAGGTCAGTTCAGTGCCTGAAAATGTTTTCAGTTTAGACAACACATTATGAACTCTATAGTATCTAGTAGAAATTTTCAGCCCCACTAACAATAGGAAGTAAATTCCAGTCACTCACAGTAAGATGGCAATGTGGTGACATTTGATGCTTGAATATGTGTGCTTTGAGTTACTGCAAGAACTGGCCCGCTGAGGGGAGAGAACCTTTCCTTTCTCTAGCTAACTGCATGAATTTTAGATATAGGTGAAAAATAACACCAGAACATGTTATAAAATTATTTCAAGTCATCAGCCTGTGTTACAGTTTCCCCTCCCTCATTTAGCAAACATGAATTGAAATTTATCAAATTAATAAATCCCAATGAAACCAATAATCTCACATTTTCTGTACAATTTTATTTGACAGATCTTTTTATATTTTTCTTACAGTGAGCCACTACCATAATGTTTTATTTTCCAGATGTATGTCCTTGCTCTTTTAAAACTACAGCAGTTCCACTGCACAGTAAAGCTATAAATTTATAGAACATTCTTCTAAAGTGCCTGCTTGTTTCATAATTCCACTTCCATATCTTTAGTTGTTCTAAAATATATTGAACTGTCAGTGTGAGGGTCAGGAGATTAGAACACTTTGTAGCTTCTCTGCCAATGCCTTTGTTTAACTTGGAAAATAAGCTACACTACCAAGGGAGTGATGAAATAAAGGATACATCGAGTCACAAAGGCATAAAAATTTTAAACACTGTATACCTCAGACATTTTTTAAGACACAGAGAGCTATATCCACATATATTTACTTTGGGCACCCACCAGTAAAATGTCTTAATTAAAATTTGTAAAGAATACAAAACAGCACACAAAGGTTTTGCAATTAAAAAAGGATAAATAAAGTTACTCCTGGCTCTCAAAGTTACTGCCTCAAAGAATCACCCGCCTTTTGACCTTGATATATTATGCACATTTTCTGACCCTGGTTTACTGTAAGTTAGTTTAAATTTCATTGAATCATTTCCTTTTACCTGGAAATCAACAAATCTCATAGGGCTTTCTTGGAATTTTTTGAGTGCTTTCTGGTTTCTCATAATATTGAAGGCAAATATTGCAGGGTTTTTTATAATTTCCTAGCAAACAGACAGAATGAATATAAAATGTCTTGCAGAACTCCTAAAAGGACAAAAAAATCAGAGCATAATATTAATTAATATCTGTCTTCAGTTTATACTTAAAAATATGCTTATACTGACAGATAAAACTCACCCTTTCAAATTAGAACAATTTTATGAACATTGATAATAAATTGGAAAGCCATAGCAAGGTGTGAAGATGAATGGCTTTGTATTTGTGGGAGACCCAATACTAAAATATTTATTCTCAGAGACAGGGGCCATTTATGATGGACCTTTGTCAAGCCCAAGAGATGAAGGTGCTCTAAGAGGCAAGGAGAAAGGGAAATTGTAAACATTTTAGCTTATGCTCAAGTATATGTGACTTTGTGGTGACAATGCAAGACTTGCTATTTATGAAGTTTCACAAACCCTCTAAAATCCCTGAAACATTTTTTGTTTCAGTTTGTCTAAAAATTTTGAAGCTCACAGTCCAAGTACAACCAGAAAAATTACAATGCCACTCAGTTTAAACCTAAGGACTAGATCCAGGCAGGAAGAATAGTGAGTAAGTTTTCTCAAAGCCTAGAAAGTAGCAAAACTAAAAGTACCCCAAAGGAAGAGAAATTCTCACCCGGAGTTCATGTAGAGAGGGAAAAAAAAAAAAGAAAAAAAAAGAAAAAAAAAAAAAAAGAAACTTCTGATGCCTTAGCAGAAGAAAGGATCTAAAGCTGTTGCTCTTAACTTTTGACCTGTCACTACAGTCCTTAGAGACCTCTATCTTCTGGATGAAAGGGAAAGAGAAAGAAAAGATGGGTCTTAGTCTCACCTGGACAAATAAGACTACTACATTCTTCAATTCTGTGACCTTGGCTATGTGATTTTCCTTTTTGGGTAAAATAAGTGGCAGCAATATGTGCATATAAAGAAGATGTCAAAGTTTAGGCAATAGTGAAATAATTTGGGATTTTTTATATATTTAGTCTTCTAAATAATGCATATTTCTAGCTATACAGAACTTTTTAAAGCAGAATTATTCTCAAATCAAACTTATAAGGCCCAAGTCTTCAAACATCCCCTAAAACACTTCAGTTTGGATGTATAAATAGTCTTAGAAATCTGTGTCACTGAAAATTATTTCAGAGACTGCAGCTCAGCTTTCATTTGGGTATGTGTTTACATGAAATCTGGATTTTTCTTTTTAAGTAATTGTGTAGTCCAGGGAAAACATACTATTTATCTAAATATTTAATCTTACTTACATAATGTAGTGCGTTAATTCATTAATGTGAGCTTATTTTATTCTACTCAAAGTAAAGAGATGTTAAAGATACCTGGTTAGAATTTTGATTCTGTTATGGTTAGTTTACTTAAGTAGATTACAATCAGTTTCCATGTGCTTGTGCAGAAACTTGTGTCCTATATTACTCTGATTTCCTTAAATTAACATTTTTTCTTTGTCTGGAATTCAAATTTTTTCTTTCTTAATTAAAAAAAAAAAAAAATTTATTAATTTTCCATATATGAAGTTTATGTTTAATTCACTAAGCTATTGTGTCAAGTCATAACATATATTGGACTTTTAGGTACCAATAAGAGGCTTTCTATATCTCTCCAAGTAAGAAGGAAAACGGGGAAGAAGACATGTCTTGTTGCTTAATAATACCTCACCCTAGAACAAAATTCATTATGAGATTTATGCTTGAGATCTATTAGTTATACTGCTGATGCAAAGGCATGTCCCGCTCAAACTAGAATTATAATGTAAAAAAAAGTGGAAGATTTTGGTTTGGTCTCTTAAAATAATTGTCTTCAAAGGCTAAAACTTGTGATATGCATCAATTCCATCTGAGATGATGGTGACAGAATCACATAATGTTTAAGATTAGAAGGGAGGACTGCAGGTCAGTCTAGTCCTATCTTCCTGCTCAAGCACAGCTCCCTAAAGTACATCACTCAGGATTGTGCTTTGGATTTCTCCACAGAAGGAGATATTGCCAGAATCTCTGGGAAACCTGCACAAGTGCTCCATCATCCTTACAGGAAAGTTGTTTTTTTTTCATTTTGAGGTGGAAGTTCCTGGTCCTCTTCGTTCATGGGTGTACTGGTTTTGGCTGGGGTAGAGTTAATTCGTTGGGGTAGAGTTCGTTTGGCTGGGGTAGAGGGCTGAAAATGGATGCTTTTGTTATTGCTAAACAGGTCTTGCACAGAGCCAAGTCTTTTTGTCTCTTCATGCTGCCACACTGTCAAGGAGTGTATGTTGGGCGTGTATGGGAGGTTGCGAGAAGACACAGTTGGGACAGGTGACACAAACTGGCCAGACAGGTATTGCAGACCCTATGACCTCATGCTGAGTATATAAAATGGGGGGAGAAGGAGGAGTGGAAGGGGCATTTGGGGTGGTGGTGTTTGTTTTTCCAAGTTACCGTAACATGTGATGGGGCCCTGGTCTCCTTGGCGTGGCTGAAAACCTTCCTGCCCGCTCCTCATTTTGCTTTGCTTGTGTGTGCAACTTTTGGTTTCTGTATTAAATTATCTTTATCTTAACCCACGAGTTTTCTGGCTTTTATCCTTTCAGTGCTCTCTGATCCTGCTGGTGGTGAGTGAGTGAGTGAGTGGCTGTGTGGGGCTTGGTTGCTGACTGGGGTTAAACCACAGCATTGAACCCAAGAGAAAAATTTCTTATAAAGTTGAAATCTTAGATACAGAATCCCAGAATATGTTGAGCTGGAAGGGACCCACAAACATTGAGTCCAACTCCCAGCCCTGCACAGCACTATCTCCAAGAGTCACACCATGTGTCTGAGAGCATTGTCCAAACAATTCTTGAGCTCTGTCAGGCTGGTGCTGTGACCACTTCCCTGGAGAACTGTTCCAGTGTCCAACCACCCTCTGGGTGAAGAACCTTTTCCTGATACCCAACCTGAACCTCTTTGGACACAGCTTCAGGCCATTCCCTGGGGTGCTGTCACAGAGAAGAGATCAGTGCCTGCTCCTCCTCTTCCCCTCACAAGGGAGTTGGAGATTGCTGTGAGGTCTCCCTTCAGTCTCCTCCAGGCTGAGCAGACCAAGTGACCTCAACTGCTTTCATATGGCTTCCCCTCAAGGACCTTCACCATCATTATTGCTATGCTTTGGACACTGTCTAACAATTTAATGTCTTGTTTATATTGTGACACCCAAAATGTCCCCCACGACTGGAGGTCAGGTCGCCAGAGCTCAGAGCAGAGCAGGGCAATCCCTGCCTTTGCCTGGCTGGTGCCTGATGCTGTGCTTGATGTTCCCCAGGACAGGGTTGGCCCTCCTGGCTGCCAGGGCACTGCTGACTCATGTTCAACTTGCCATCGACTCCCAGGTCCCCTTCCATGGCACTGCTCTCTGGCTTCTCATTCCCCAGTCTGTACAAACATCCAGGGCTGCTCCATAATTACCTGCCGTTGAAGAAATCTGAAATCACATGTTCAATACAGTGTATGACTACAAATGAAATAATTTAAAATTTTAATATTCATTTTGAAGTTGCTTCAAAAAACATCAGATGGTGGATGAAATGAGTGAAATTTTGGTCTGAGCATGATTATGTCTGTACCACATCGGCACACTATAGTTGATAGCCAGTGGTTAGATGATCTAGCACATAATATAACTGCAAACAAACTGACTGCTGAGAATGGTGTTTGAGCTAACTTCCTGGCTGCACTTGGGCATTGTTTGAGATGGACTGAGCTCACAGAGGACAGAGCTGTGCTAAGGAAAAACAAAAAGCGCAACTGTAGTGCTAGTGCTTGGGTCCCTGTGCTGGCCTGGGTGATTTTACTGAAAACCAGCACAGTGTAAAAGTAATGAAAGTGTTCAGTGTAAGAAAAGGAAAATATAAAAGTTTTTGAAAGTCCAGCTAAACAACTTTGTGTTTAGCAATGCCTGTGCTAAACTGAACTCTTCAGCTGACCTTTACTTATATCTTGGAGGCTTTTTGCCTGTGTTTTAAACAAAGAGATAATTTATCCAGGAGGCAAGATGGCATTTCAGTTTCTTTAGAAAATAACAGATAACTGGAAAAGGGAGAAAACATCATCTGTTTTTGCTCTATTTTTTTTTTAAGCAGGATGTTTTAGAAACCTTATCTTAGTAAAACAAATAACTTTCTCCTTCAGCTGTGAACAATAGCAACAAAAGGCTTCTACCAAAGTCTTAAAATCTGCAGAATAAAAAACTCATTTATAGTCATAAGGAAAAAATAGTAAAGCTTTAGAAGATGAAATGACTGAAGCTCCAGCCCTTAGTGAATTATGACAAAAAGGGAATGCCCTAGTGTCCAGCTTTAATTGTTGTTCATTAGCCTGAAAATACCATATAAATGTGAAAGATCCAGTTACTGGATTAGCTATCCGTGTTTGATAAAAGATGCATCAATCATTACTAATTTCAAGTTGTTTCCGTAAGAAGTCTTAAAAGGGAAATGCAGCTCAGTTTTTGTGCTGTAGATGGCACCCAGTAAAGATTCTGCTGCTGTTGAGCTGGCTGCAGAACTGTCAGCCCTGCCTTTTGCTCCATCTTTCCAGAAGTCTGTTTGCTTTGTGACAGATAAGGATGGGGGTAATTGCTGTTAACAGGCAAAAAGGAAAGAGGGGACAAGTTTTGCTTACACTGTTTAATTCCTATTCCATCTTTTCTCCTTTGTTTTTAACTTCAATTTTTTTTTTTTTGGGCTGCCCTTACCAGTTTCCCATGCTCACTCTCCTCCAGTCTTGTTTACCTGCACAAAATGAATAGCAAGTTATGCCATAAGAAATGCTTCACTAGTTCCCTTGAAGGTCAAAAAGCTAGAGACAATGTTGTCACTGAGCTCTAGCACTAAAGAATATCTTAGCCATCAAGATAGAAGATATTCAGAAGCAGTCATTCCATCATTTGTCATATTGTATAGAATGCAAGGATGAGTGAAAATTTAAAGTAATTGCTATAAAATTAGGGTTTTTTTTCTCTTTGATTACAAATTCAGCTCCGACAAAATTTCCAGCTTAAGTTTCAAAGACTATTTTTATGGCTCCTCTAAAGGCAAGAAGTACTGAATATGTCTTGTGTCAGCTTATGCCATATAAGTATTCAGGAAGGACTATTCATGAAGTCCTTCTTTTGAACGTTGTAGAAACAAAACACCTTAGAAGGACAGCAGATTTAACTTGAGTCTGTGTTATGCTGGGTAAATTCCTAAACTGCTAGATAAAATCTCTTTCAAGATTTTAGAAACTTTTGTTCTCATCGGTTTTGTTTGGTTTGGGTGGGGTTTTTTTTTTTATTTTTTTTTTTTTTTAATTTTTTTTTTTTAATTTATTTGATGGACTTCTTGAGGCAATAATCAAATTCCACCTGTTTTTTCCCAGAAACTCTTCTGTGGATTCAAAATGAAATATCTGTCCTAGTAATGGGCACTATCAAAAGTCCTATTTGGCTTGAGCCACACCCTTTGGAGTGGCTTGAGTGGTCTTCATTGTGACACTGAGTTTTTACAACCAGCACAATCTGTAATAGATATCTACAATATTTTACATTTAAATGTATTTGACATGCAATTCTTTTTTTTGTTTGTTTGTTTGTGGTTTTCAGCAGGGTTCAAGGGAGTTTTCGTTTGACTGTTTTTGTTTTGGTGTTTTCTTGGCAGAAGAAACCTGCTTGGGTCAACTTACAACATTTGTCCTTAAATAACATTGATGTACAGAGAGATGTTCACATATGTAGCAGCATTATAAATGTTGTATCTTTCATTGGAACTCCATCAATCACTGACAAGTCTGATTTTAAAGGTACATGGTCTGGGGGAACATAACAGGGTTTTTTCATCCATTTTGACAGCTATGTAACAGACAGCAAGATGTTACCTTTCAAAATCTGATTCTCCTCTTATTTATGCCAATGTGGTTCTGGTTAACTCCACTTGCTTTTATGGAATTAAAAAAAATTGTGACATTATAAGGAATACTGAAGTTAAGATCACAGTGCATTTGACAATATTTGCTTCATAGTTGAAGGAAAAGAACAATTATATGCTAGAACTTCTTAATTTGCATTATTCAAATCATAAATTTTTTCAGCACTTAGGTTTAGCTTCACAATGGAAGAAGGAAGGAAGGAAGTGGCGGAAGGAAGTGGCGGAAGGAAGTGGCGGAAGGAAGTGGCGGAAGTGGCGGAAGTGGCGGAAGTGGCGGAAGTGGCGGAAGGAAGTGGCGGAAGGAAGTGGCGGAAGGAAGTGGCGGAAGGAAGTGGCGGAAGGAAGGAAGGAAGGAAGGAAGGAAGGAAGGAAGGAAGGAAGGAAGGAAGGAAGGAAGGAAGGAAGGAAGGAAGGAAGGAAGGAAGGAAGGAAGGAAGGAAGGAAGGAAGGAAGGAAGGAAGGAAGGAAGGAAGGAAGGAAGGAAGTGTCGGAAGGAAGTGTCGGAAGGAAGGAAGTGTCGAAGGAAGGAAGGAAGGAAGGAAGGAAGGAAGGAAGGAAGGAAGGAAGGAAGGAAGGAAGGAAGGAAGGAAGGAAGGAAGGAAGTGGCGGAAGGAAGGAAGTGGCGGAAGGAAGGAAGGAAGTGGCGGAAGGAAGGAAGGAAGTGGCGGAAGGAAGTGGCGGAAGGAAGTGGCGGAAGTGGCGGAAGTGGCGGAAGTGGCGGAAGGGAGGAAGGGAGGAAGGGAGGAAGGGAGGAAGGGAGGAAGGAAGGAAGGAAGTGGCGGAAGGAAGGAAGTGGCGGAAGGAAGGAAGTGGCGGAAGGAAGGAAGGAAGTGGCGGAAGGAAGGAAGGAAGTGGCGGAAGGAAGTGGCGGAAGGAAGTGGCGGAAGTGGCGGAAGTGGCGGAAGGGAGGAAGGGAGGAAGGGAGGAAGGGAGGAAGGGAGGAAGGGAGGAAGGGAGGAAGGAAGGAAGGAAGGAAGGAAGGAAGGAAGGAAGGAAGGAAGGAAGGAAGGAAGGAAGGAAGGAAGGAAGGAAGGAAGGAAGGAAGGAAGGAAGGAAGGAAGGAAGGAAGGAAGGAAGGAAGGAAGGAAGGAAGGAAGGAAGGAAGGAAGGAAGGAAGGAAGGAAGGAAGGAAGGAAGGAAGGAAGGAAGGAAGGAAGGAAGGAAGGAAGGAAGGAAGGAAGGAAGGAAGGAAGGAAGGAAGGAAGGAAGGAAGGAAGGAAGGAAGGAAGGAAGGAAGGAAGGAAGGAAGGAAGGAAAACCCTCCTAACGAGGAATAAAACCCATTTTAGTCTCATGCCCATTGGCGTTTAGAGCTCCACTGACTTTACCAGGTAATTCTGGCTTATACCAGAACAAAAAAAGGGCCAAATGGAATACACCTCTAACTGTAATTAATATTTGCACGTGTGTGTGCACATGTGCATGTAAGTATGATCATAGAATCTCCGGAGCACTTCTGTTCACTATTAACAGCAGTGTTGATATGTGCGCAGATATATATATTTCCAGAGTTTTTTAACATAATAATGAGACACTTGTGGTGTGATTCTTTATCTAGATGTAGAGTCACAAACATAATTTTGGAAAACCTCATAGTCATACATTTTCTTTTCCGGGCATTCCTTTCTTCTCTGTCCACATTTCCTTTGCCCTAGATACACAAAAAATGGTTCTCCAGTATTCTCTATGCAATATCACAGAAAAATCCCAAGGCTGTCTTGAAGTTCACTTGTTGAGGTTATGCAGGGCATGGACTGCCCTGACATCAACATGCTGAATTTTAGGTGCTGCTGGAATTAAATCTTTAAGGTTTAAAGTTTTCTCATGAAATTTCTCATCCATTAACATTCTTTCAATTTGTGTAAAACTCTAATTTTCTCTTTTTATTCCTGAAATAGGTTATTGATTATTTTACAGGAATTTTAACAGTTTTTAAAAATATTGCTCTGGTTATAAATTTGATGCAGTTTTTTACTGTTGAAAATTTCCCATTGTCTGATTCACACCATTGGGTGTCAGTGTGATTCACAAATACAATTCTTTTAAATTTTAAATAAATATGGCTACCTGTTTAAATTTAGACTTGCTGACCAAACAAATTTGAAACTTCCTCTATCCTGTGAGAATGCTGACTTCACCCAGAACTGACAGTACTCAGGCCTTCTGAAATTATCACTAATTTCTTTTGGAACCTAAATAGGGAGGTGAGTGTTGGAGGGTAGCCCTTAAACTAAATGGCTGCTGCTCTGAAGCCAGGCTACCTCTAACTTTGTTGTTTTACCAGTAGCCTTGTGCCCCTCTCACTACACCAAGAGCACAAAACAAAACAAAACAAAACAAAACAAAAAAAAAAACAAACAAACAAAAAAAAAAAAAAAAAACAAAAAAAAAAAAAAAACAAAAAAAAAACCACCAAACTTTATAGGCAAGGGATTTTGTGTTCATATGCAAGTGCATTGCTGAAAACTGGGACAAGAGCATCTAGCAGTTTTGAGGATGCTGTAAATCAGGACACTCAGAAGATCCTGGAGAATAATTCAACTCACTCTTAGCTTAGGTAGACTTTTAAAGGCTGGACCTTTGATTTGCTCTCCAGGCTTCATTGGTTGTATTGATTAAATCTCTGTTAAGTAAATAGGAAATGTATATATTTTTCTTTCTTTTAGACACCTACATTCAGGGAAATTAAATCTGAATCTAAATTCCATTCCACCAAACTATTCTTACTAAGCTTATATCAATATAAGTATTGAATATTATCATAAGGAAACCTGCTGCTAAATCACTACAACAATCAGCACTGGCTTGGCTTTTATAATATGAAGACACAAATGGCTTCTATCCCTGCGTGAGCCTCAAAACACATGAGCAAGCAAGGAGAAGTTGGCTAACTTGTCCTTAGCTGCCTTATTGTTTGTTTTTTTTTCAGAAGGCACTCAAAGCAGACACAAGGGGATGGACTTCAAAAAGTTGGTTTGTTTTGAAATAAACTTCAAACTTCAGACACACCATAGCTCCAGATGTATGATTCCCATGCATGCTGATTGGTAAAGTGAAGGCAAAAACATGTTTTAAAGAACTTTTTTTACTTAGTACAAAAGGACACCTGTGCCCTCCTATCTCCTAAAAATATCCACCTTTTAACTCCCTTTCTGCTCATCTTCACTTCCACGTTGAAATGTGCCATTGCTCTGTTTTTCCACGTGTTTATCCTGACCACCATCCCTCTCTGCATGGGAGCAAAGAACAGAAGCTCAGAAATCTCTGGAGTAGCAGAGCTGCCAGAGGAACTAAAAGCAGATTTTAAAGACCGGCTTGCCTGGGGAGTCTATATGTCACATAAGACTTCCAGCAGGTCTGCTGAAATGCACCTTTGTGGGAGGAGAGGAGCTGCTTGGGGAGCAATCAGGATCCCAGTGAAAGCTCTTTCTGTTCAGACCAGCTGCTTGGTTAGTCCTCAGAAGACACTGATGGGATTGTTTCGAGTTTCATGCACATTTGCCTAAGGCATTGGATGGGCACTTCTTTAAACAGAAAAAATAATAACAAAATCACAAATGATTAAGAAACAAATAAAATGGTGATTTTTTTTTTTTTTGTGGGACCTCATCCCACCTGCACTTGGACATGCAGATGTATTTTTTAGTTCACCAGCAGCTGTCCTGGCAAGGCAAGTCATCAAAACCCTGTAAAGGTAGATGATAGAAATAGAATACACAAAGTTCCTTCCCATTGTGGGCTGGAAATGCCAGTAGCTCCCACATGAAGCATTTTTACAGTTCAGGCCTGGGACAGCCATTTTGATTAACTCTCTGTTGTTCTTTTAAAAAGTTCCAGAGCAAGTCAATTTTGTGTTTCTAGAGATTGGTTTCTCAGTACAGAAAAGTGAGAAACAACCTTCCTTCTTTCTTTCATTTTTTTCTGTTATTCTGGTTTTGGATTTTTTGTTTGTTTTGGGGTTTTTGTCTGTTGGGTAGTTTTTTGGTTGGTTGGTTGGTTGGTTGGTTGGTTGGTTGGTTGGTTGGTTGGTTTGAGGTGGGGTGGGTTGGTTTGGTTTTGATTTTGCTTTTTTCATTTTTTAGTTGCAGCATCTCCAGGCAGGAAGTGTAACAAACACTGGACTTTAATTTTGACAAATTCTGCAAATTATGGTAAAAGAGATAATTTTTGTTGTTATTGTTAGGAAAAGGGAAAGGACAATTTTTTTTATATTAAATTTAATTTCAAGAACTGATTTATCTAACTGGATTTTTTTTGTGTTTATGTCAGAGGATAAATCATTTAAATGAAAGCATTTGTATTTTATTTCAAGTTTCAGTATTCAACTTCTGTAGCTGACATTTGGAGAAATCTGTGTCTTTATTCCCCCATTTTTTACCTGAAGCTTATCAATAAAAAGCTTCTTTATTAAAAAAAAAAAAAAAAAACAAAAAAACCAGCCCACTAACCAAACATCCAAAACCCCACAAGAAAAGACCTTTCAATAAACACCAGCAAACTAGCATGTGGTTTTGACAGCACTTGTCATAAGAAGCTCTATGGGAATGTAGTCTCTGATTCACTAGATGCTTCTATGTGTCTTTGAAATGGGGTGGTGGGATGGGAAATTCTCTGCAGCTAGTCTGTCCCTTTGATAAAACTGCTGATCTGTGTCATCTTTGCTAAAAGCTTATTGCCATTTCTAGTGCTGCATGTCTTACTCCAGAGAAAGAATCCGCTGTGAACTCCACTGCAACATGCCTGCCGTGTGACTGCAGCTATCTATGATCATAGTATTTGCTTTTGTCCAACTTCAACTTTGCCTGCTTAAGGCAATTTTACAAAAGAAGAAGATCATAAACACTGTCTGGGATCTCTTTTTTTGTTTGTTTGTTTGTGGGTTTTTTAGGTTTGTTTTTCTTCTTCTTTGGGGGGAGGGGGTTGTTTTTTGCTTCCTTTCTTTCTCTTTCTTATTTTCTGCCCTGTGATATGAAAAAAAAAAAAATAATTCTTCTTTTGGTATGATGTATCTACAGCATGTTCCTAAAGACGATACAGAAAACAAAAGGAAGCCAGAATCCCCTTTGAGACATGACTGATTTTTATACCATTCCTGGAATTCAAATCAATTATTAGGCCAGTATATCAAATCAGCTCTAAATGGTTTTGTGATAATTCATATTTGCAGAGCAGTTATGGTCCTATCAGTAAATCTGGACTTTCCTCCTACTGAGTTTGCTTTTGGCTCAGCAAGACAGATGTGCATTTGTTTTGCAGAGAAGCATAGCTTCTGGCTCTAACAAGCAAATCAAACATTTTCTGTTCCTCTGGACTTGTTTTGGTGTTTGTTTTGAAACAATCAAGAACTTAAGTACAAAAAGGTGTTGTTGCTGGAGGATGTTGTTTCTCCTTCTTTCCTGCCCATGCCAAATACACCCCTTGTGGTAATAATCAAGGGAAACAAGACCAAAGAGAATAAGGAAAAGAAAATTAAGGGGATCATAAAACTAGACAATTCTATGATTACAGATACTCTTCAAGAGTCACTCACAGCTCAGATCATTAGCACAAAGAAGAAAGGAAGGTAAAAAGTTGTTCATTTTTTTTTAAATTGGAATGGGGAAAGCTGATCTGTTAATCTCCCAGTACACTGGAATTTCCCCTGACTTCAAAAAAACATGCTCCTATGATGAATTGATAGAAACAGAAAAAAGAATTAAAGACAAAATTCTATGAAACCACATCAGGGATTTACAGCTGGAGTAAGCACTAGTTGCTGTTAACTGGGGAAAAACAGCCATTCAGCTGGTGACAGATGGTTTGTGGAAACAATTTGGTATTTAAGGAAGAGAGCTCCTCAGGCTCTAGTGAAAGCAGATACTTAGTCATTGTTGGAGGGAAGAGGTGCCAATAAGCACAAAGAGTGACTCAGGTCAGTTAGACTTTGGTGGTTAACTGTATATTCATTTTGACAGTTTTCTCTCATGAACAACAACAAATCACATAGGCAGAGCTCAAGATGCCAGCAATACCACAGGAAGGTGAAACAACTTAGTGAGTCACAGATTTACTGGGATGGCTAATGCATCTGAGATTTGCTGCTCCTTGGCCTTTTTAGCTCTGAATCATGGCCTATGTGTGATGCAGGCCACATGAAATGGTGACAGCCATCAGACTGAGCAGCTGCTAGTCCAGTTCAGACTGTGGATGCATTTGGAGGAGACAGTAATATGAAAAATAAAAACCAGTGTAGTCAACATATTTAAAATAAACACTGGCCTAAATATTCTTGGAGTGTAAATATTCTTGGAGCAGCATCAAGCCTGATTGGAAGATGTGTAACACAAGGGTCAGTTAGAGAAAAATAATCCTCTACAGATTATGCTGAGCAACCTGAGTTATAATTCATTATATTTACAGTGAAATACCTACAACAGAATAGAAAACCATCTTTTTTAAGGAAGATTTTAATAAGAGATAGCACTATTTGAGTGGTTACCATATCTGCCATATCTATATTATAGCAATGCAATATTAAGTTCAGCCATAGTAAAGTACAATAAACATATGTTTCCCATTCTTGTCATATCTAAGTTCTTTGAAAAATATCTTGTGTTAATTTTTCCATTGCTTGGAATTAAGGCATGGACCTTTTTTGGAATAACAGTGGCTAAAGTCTTAAACTTTGTTATCTTTTGCTTATTGTTGTCTCCTTATTGTAAAGCTGCATAAAATGTGCATTTCCTCAGGTTTACACACCACTCCACGGAGCCAGTGCAATTCAGAGACTGCAGCATATCCTAACTGCTTCTTCATTTTGCAGAGGTGAGACAAAACATGCTGTGGAGGTTGAAATGCCACAACCTTCTTATTGCATTTATTCATCTGGAAATTTAACTGAACTAAATAACTAGGATGCAACCACACAGGGCCTTAACATTTAACACTGAATACATTGAACCGAGTCCACACCAGCTGGCAACCAGCAAAGAGAGCAAAACAGCAGCTAAGCAGAAATCAAAATTATTCCCATATAATTATGAAAAATCAGGAAGTCTGTATTTTTCAAACTGGATGGACAAATTTTCCTTATATGTGATAATCCTATACATTGTTTTACCTACCATTCTGCTGTTGAGTTGGGTACCTTAGATTACACACCTGAAGTGCATACTAAAAGGAGTTTCATTAAAATAAATGAGCCTATTCATTTTCAGAGAGGTTTGAAAGAGAAAGGCTTAAACACTCACAGCAGGTGGCACTACCTATTTCATTTAAATATATTGCCAGGGAAAATAAGAATCTAATGTCAGGAATGGGTTATTAGGAATATTATATCTAGTATCAACTTTGGACCTTAAAGGAACCAGAAAGACCCCAGTATCTACATTTCATTTACATTCAGACCTGACTGGTAACCTATTCCCTTTGTTCCGTGTCATCCTTCCATATGTCCTGCCCCTGATGTCAAAAAGCTTTTCTAGGGTAAATGTCAGAGGAAAAAGAGAGATATTTTTTTTTTAACCTAGAGAGTTTTATTACCTACTTCTCTCTAAATCTGAAATGTCAGCTGTTTTGCTTTCTAGTGAAAATGGGGAAAAAAAAAATCCATGTGCCAATTAAACACATATCACAAAGAATCATGGGGTTAAAAATGCGCTATAAAGGGCTGGGATCTATTTGTTTATAGGAGCATTCATAGATGTATTTTGCCCTCACAGAGGAAGCACACTAACGTCTGAGAATTGGTTTTATGTTTGAAGGTTCCTTGAATGGAATACAGACAGAACGCACTGTTATCCTGTAGCCCCATAGCAGAGCACTACCTCTGTAAAGAATAGACCATAAGATTTGCAGTGAGATTGCAAAAACCTCAGGCCTGAGGCTCATCAGGTCTGCTTTGCCTGAAGTGGTCTTGATCCTCCTGCAACATTTGTTCCCTCAGTTTAGATGTAACATATTCTAATGCAACATTATAGAGTAGAAAAATGCAGGCCTGGTACTACAGCAGAGCCCCTGAAATGTGGGAATGCAGAATGCAGAGTAGAGGACCACAGGAGTGGAGGGATAAAGCATTGAGTGCAGGCTGGCACTGGAGATCCCCACCGAATAAACAATTCAATCAGGCAGTTACAGAAAGGCAGACAAGAAGCCATCTAAAACTGAGTTTAGAGGTAGCAAAGATAGCAAATACAACTGTGGAGAAATAAAGGAAGAGGAAAGATGTTAAAGGATATTCCCAAACACAGAAAAATTACCCCAAGTGGATCCTAGAATGTGGAGAAAGACACAATCAGCATGAAGATCACATTTCTTTTGGAAAAGGAGTCCAGCTAGCAATAATTCAGTGGCCATAACGCCATCAGCTTTAGGATTTCCAAGAGCAAGGGGAAAGTGACAGCACCACCAGGAAAAGGACTAGAAAATAGGAAGTGCACTAATAGAAATTTCAACTATATTTCTATTATTTCCTTTTCCATAGAAATTAGATCCTGATTAATAATGATTTTGTTATTAAAATTTCAGTTACTTTAACAAGAAATTATTGTCTTTATATGTGCCTGTTTGCTCACAATAAGGTTTTGTAGATGTAGATGCTTTTACGTTTTCATCAAGAGCATGCAAAAGTGGCCATGCATAAATTTTGTATTTACAAAGAATATCTTTCAATGTCCTCCCTGTGGAGAGAAAAAATCAGCCATTTTCCAAAAAGATAGTGCAGCTAAAGCAACAATAGTGCTCTCTTTCCAGTGTGATTCAATTCCAGTTGACAAGGATCATCACAAAAGTGAGAGGTTATTTCAGTTTCCACAACCCATTCATCACTTGGCCTGCCAGCATCAAAGCCAAGAAGTGTGCCAATTATTGTGATATACTTCTATTAATTTCAGGATTTACTGCAAAAATTGCTGGTCTGGATACTCTGGAAGTACTGGGACTTGAGCATGTAATAAAACTGAGCATTGAATTAAACTAAATGGATCTTAATGATGCATATGAAAAAGTGCATAACTTTGGATATAAACATCTGGCTGATGACCGGTGAGGGATTGGCCAGTGTTCATTTGTAACACTGCTCACTATCAGATAAGATCCAAACAACCCATTTCATCATGAACCAGTGCCACTGACAGACATTCTTCTGCAGTTCTGTTCAGAGCAGTTTGTCCTGGATGCAATTTGAACTCTGCAGCCAGCATCACTATGGCACTGTTGGTGACCTCAATGGATAATGTGGTGTTATCCTCAAATTGCTATTCAGGCAAAAACTTTCACATTGTTTACCCATTACTTCTCGGAGGGAATCTTAAATAATCTTTTCATTTGATGCAGTTTTCCTAATTTCATTTCAAATCATATAACAGGTTTTTGCTTGGAGGAGATGATTTCCATAATTTTAGCTAGAAGTTAAAATATGCGTGGAACAAGGACAGAAACTAATCCTCAAAAATACCTATTGAGCTTTTAGCCCACGATATTTTTTAAATCACAGTTGCTCATATTTCATGGGGTTTTTTCTTCTTTTCTTTTTTCTTATTTTCTTCATTTGTAAAATTAATTTGGTCTCATGTCATAAGCCCATTTTGATGCTACCTTTAGTTATTCTCAAATTATTTTTTCCATGTGAAATAGCTTATTCCCACTGAAGACATTTACAGTCCCACTGTTTTTAATGTAAGCAGGTTTTGACCCATTGAATACAAAAGGCTTTAAACAGTCCATTTTAAAAGACATTTTTTTCTTTTGCTATGAACCCCTGAGGTACTATGCCAAGGTTAGGAAGCTGTGCGTAGTTATTTTTGTGCTTTATAAAATCTTTAATATTTTCAGTGCATAAATCATTTTTAGCTTTACCTAATTTTGGAGCATAAAGGGCACGTCAAACTTTACTAAACTGAAGCCCCAGGAAACAGTCTATAACAATGATGGATTTTTATAATGATATAACCCTTAATGAATTATTGTAGTTCCTTAACAAGGTTTTAATAAGAAATTTCTTTTGCCAGCATGGTTATTAGTGATCTCATTTGAATAGCCCTGGGCCTGTCTGCCATAGAATTGTACAACATAATTTTTTTTCTGTGTCAATCATACAACACTGCAAATCTCCAAGCCTGAATAAAAGAATTTACTTTTCCTTTCTTTGATTTTTTTTTCTACAGTAAAGGTCAGGGGTTTTGAAAACCTTGAAATGAAGATGTGTTGACTGCAATACAACTGTTACTCGTGTTTAATGGCAGAATACTCACTGCTACTCAGACATTTTCCTTGTATGCTACAAGGTCTAGGAGAAATTGCAGTACAAGATCTTTTGAAACAGAGTGGGTGCTTCTCTGTGTCCTTATTTGCATTTTTATGGATAACTTGTGTTCTTTTCTTCTTCTTTAAGGTATTTCTATGTGTCTGATTGGTATTTTGAATACCTTGATAAAAGTTAGTCTTTTTAATTGTAATGATGATACTTGTATAATATGTGTGTGTACACATAATTATTTACTTGAGACAATATAGCTAAATTTTTAAACCTGAGATTTCAAATACTAAAAGAACATTAAACCTGCAAAGCTGAGCAATGAAATGTCAAGAAATGTCTGTCCTATCTTTGTTCAGTCCTTTCGTGTATATGTTATGCTACAGTTATTAATTACTTGTTTAATTATTCAAGAGACACTAAACTAAAGCTGACTGCAAAGAGTTTCAGAAAAAACTTATGAGACTCACTGACTGTGTGATATAATGTAGTATGGAATTTCATGTCAACAAGTATAAAGCAATCAGCATGGTTAAAACAGCAGTAAATGCTCAAACACTGTGATGGACTCTAAATTCATTACACCAGTCCAAGAATAGGATTTTGTAGTCATTGGATATTTCTCACAAAACATCAGATCAATACCCTGCAGTGGTGCAAAGGCAAGCAGAATGTTAGCAATTATTAAGGAGGGATTTTAGAAGAAAATATGAAATACTATGTAACCATAGAGATCCATAGAAATTCACTTTATGATGGTACTTGCATCTGGAATACAATATAAACTTCTAATCCCTCATTTCTAACGGATATATGAGAACTATGAAAGGTACAGAGAAGGCTGACAACAATGATCAGAGGTACATAATAGCTTATGTCCAATGACAATTTAAATACACTCAGGCTTGGAGGGAGAATAAAAGAAAAAAAAGAAGGAAGGAAAATAAAATAAAAGAATAACTGAGGAAGACCACAATAAAAATATATAAAGGCAAGAACATCATGGAAAGGGGGAATATATCCCATGCCAGCAATCAAAATTACATGCAGATGATTAAATTATTAGGTGATAAGTCTACAAGTGACAGAAAAGAAAATTCACAGGTCACATAATTTCATTGTGGAACTGATTGCCACAAAATATTGTGGAGGCCACGTGCATAAATGGCTTTTAAAAAGTGATTATACAAATTAATGAAAGAAAAGCGTCAAGAGATATTAAACATGATGAAGTGATTCTCTAACTCAGGAAATCTTTAAGGGATATATTGCCAGAAGCTGAAAAAACATAACAAAGAGAGAGTTTATTCCACTTTAGCACCATGGATTTCTATTTTGTCTTGCTTTTAGTTGCTTCTGTTTAAATTATTTTCTTTAGCATCCCTTACTGACTACTTCAGAAAGAGGAGGCTGGGTTAGATAGACATTGGTCTTAAACATTAGAGACATTTTTATCTTTTCATATTCTCTTAACAGATTAAAATCTTCAGAGAAAGTCTTATAATTGCCTTTGTGTCTTGAAAGTGTAATCAGGAAGTAATGCCAGGCAGTGTTGACACAAAGAACAAAAATATGTTTGCACAATGTATTCTAGAGTGTATCTAGTTAAAGTCTGAAAAGGCATATTCTGATCATATGAGAGGGCTATGTTTTATTTTTCAAAATTATGTGACCTAACCAAATTTGAGAGGATTTTGATTAAATGGCAAAAGGAAAATCAATAGCAATTTCTAACCTATATTATAAGTACTGGCCCTAACCTTCAGCTGAGTCTAAGCTTATCTTTCATTCACATTTTCTATGGTGAAGCCTGAATATGAGAGTAGGCTTATGTGCTTCAGGCTGAGCCAAAAGGATAACTCCCAAGACAGGATTTTGGACATATTGTTATAAAGACATGTTCGCTTTCTTACATGAAGCAGGATCTTGAACACAAACATAACATTTTTTTGGTTTGTTTTACAAATATTAGATTTTACTGGGTTAGGCATCCCTTGTGATCCAGACTATTTTTTTAGTATTTATTTAGTATTTATCATCCACGAAGAAGATTGATTAAAAACTTGCAATGTTGTTTTTCTTCTTATGTTCTGTTGTGTTGAAATGTGGGGCTGCTGCTGGTGCAGCCATATTGTGTAACCACAATTTGTACTTTTGGGCAAAAAGCCTCTCAGTGATAACATACACTTTTCACGGCATGTGTTGCACAGATAAACTCACCAGAGATGTAGGATACTGTGAGCCTGAGTAACACTGAATATTTCAAAAAGGAAGTAGGTTCACCCCTAGCACAAGGACCTTCCAGTGGGATATGAATTAAAGTTTGAATAAAGAGGATGAACATGAATGTTTTACTTGTACCAGCCAGCAGCTGTCTCACTCTCCTTCTCCCACAGGATGGGGGGAGAAAATGCAATGAAATATCTCATAGCTTAAGGATAGGGAGATCATTCACCAGTTATGATCACAGGCAAAACAGACTCAATGTGGGGAAAAACAAATTTAACTTATTGACAATTAAAATAGATCTAGATGAGAAATGAAAGTTAAACCACCCTTCTTCACTTTTTCCCAGGCTCAACTTTGCTCCTCTCACATGACCCTGCTTCTCAGGGTGGCACAGAGGGATGAGGAATGTGAGGTAGGGCGTCAACCCATAACAGTTCTTTGCTGCCATTTCTTTCTCCTCCACACCTTCCCCCTGTTTCAATGTGTTCTTCTGCACGGGTTTCAGTTTCTTTCAAGGCATGTTTACCTGTTTTAGCACAAGGTCCTCCATGGGCTGCATAGAAATCTACTTTACCTTTGTCCTCTTCACAGGCTGAGGGGAATCCCTGCTCTAGCTGCTGGAGCAACTCCTCCCCTTTCTTCTCTCAGCTTGGTATTCACAGGACTTTCTCTCACTCTTTCACCCTCACTCCACATGAGTGTTTTGCCCTTTCTTAGAAGTGTCTTCCCAGAGGTGCCACCGTCTCTGCTGAGGGGCTCTGCTTTGTCCTGTGGTGGGTCTTCCAGAGATGGCTGGAGTTGGCTGGGCAGATGGGGAACCAGCCCCAGTCTCTTCTTAGAGATGCCACCTCTGCAGCCCTTGCCTGCTGGTGCCTAAGCAACTGTACCTGATAGTTTTATGATGTTACAGGTGCCACTGCAAATAAAACATGCCTATTTTATCAGCTTCTGTACTATTTCAGCTGAAATAGAGTGGAACTCTGCTTTTACTCTTATATAGAGATGTGATCCATGAAACCTAGGGCCAAATGACATTTGAGTGTCTTTGTAGATATCATTTTTGTATGGAGTCCAGCTGTTATGTAGTTTATTTGCTAATTAGATGTTATAGCGCTGTGGTTTGGCTGTGTGACCAAAACAGTGTTGAAACTCATCAGTATTTTAGCTCTTGCAGCTTTAAATTGTTCCCCATTTCTTACTCTGCTGCACCAAAGAGCAGTCTTGTGCTTAGCAAGAGGTTTGAAGGAAATACAGCACAGGCAGGACAGCTAATGACAACTGGCCCTAGGGATATCACATACCATAAACACTGGCTCCAGCAATAAAACTGACACGATTTTTTCCAAGGTAGAAGCTTATTGTTCTGTTGGTAGGTGGTAATGAGTGACTGCCTTTAAGCCAGCTACTTTTCTATTTTTTCTTTACTTGTAAAAGTATCATTTTCTCAACAAATGTTTTAGTTTGGTTTGGTTTGGTTTTGTCTCACATCTTCTCTTCCAAGTCTCTCCTGCATGCTGGGGTGGGGGGGTAGTCAGTGAGTGAGTGGGGGCTTAGCTACCAGACAGGTTCTGTCCAGAGGCAGAAAATTGGTCAGGTTTTTGATTAGACAAAAACCTGATATCAGAGAGGGCTCTCTCTGAGCTAGATGCTTTGTGCTTCATTTTCACTGAATGGAAAGAAGCAGAGACTGGTAGGACATTTCATATGATTCATAAGATGAATGCATGTAAGACTCATCCAGCAGGTATCTTATTCCTGGATTTGATTCCAGGTCCTGATTTGGGTGGAAATAGGAGACCAGCCAATTTGCTGCTTAGGTAGTTATGCATACAAGATAAAGCAGAAGTATGAGGATGTTAAAAATATTTTTGACTTTAAAAAGTTTGTTCAGTTCTTGCTGTAAGCAGATGTCTGTTGGCTATTTTATGGTTCAGCAATCCTAGCAGGATGAATTTGTATTTGTATAATCACTTATATATAACAACTAGAACTGAGTAAATAGATAGTATTTTACTTCAATAAGCCATTCTTCCAGGGCATTCTATCAGAAAAGTGATTTAAATCTTTCAATACTAATGTCTGTTCAACTATAAACTTCTCAAAGGGAAAACTTTCAGGGATAAATACAAATTATTAACACAAGAGCTATAAGAAATTACTGATAAAGACACACAAAGATCAAGTATATGTCACCAACAGGAGACTTCATTTTATAGTTTAAGCCTCTTTTGTATCTTATTTGGATCAAAATTATGTGAGAAATTTGCGTAAGTCAGGAGAGATCCTTATTCTGTGATTCACCATAACTCATTAGGTATTGTTTCCATATATAAATGAACTCTGCTGATGTAAAACACAAATGATTGTGCTTGATTGGCCCTGAAGTTGTACATTCTTGACAAAAAAGGATGGAACATCTTGAAAGCCATATGCCAACAGATGAAAAGGAGATTAATTCCATTATAAATATGGTGATTATTACTGGTCAGCATTGTGAGCAGCATATTTTTAAGCTTGCAAGCAGGGAATGTTAGGAGGCAAAATTAAAAGGCAGAACTATTGATTTCATCCTGCAGCTTTGTGTTTCAGCACATCATTCACTTTCAGCTCTCTGTCTCAGTGGCAATCAGTTTGAACAGCTTGAACTTTTTTCTCTATGTTATGGCTGCTACTCTATGTTCAGAGTTTTTGCAAAGAATGATTGGGTAGAGACCAAACATTCTTTAAGGCAGAACAGAGCCATGGCATACTTTTAAAATACATACATGTAGCACCTTGATTATGTAATTCAAATTTGGTTGTACACAGGTTTATTTTAATACTCATGGTTGAGTATTTTCCTATATCAATATTTTTTCTGGCCTTTTATCAGTAACACATTTGTAAAATGTATATAATTGTATGTATTTATATAAATAACTATGTAAAATAGAAAAATATATTCATATACAAATATATAAATATAAAGAATAATGAGGATTATAATCAATGAAAGCTGAGCAAGAGACAAAGCAGAAAGAAGATTAATCACTTAGGATTTTTACCCAATGCATTAAGTATATTAGGCAAGCTATGATACTCCAGTTTGGTTTAACTACTTGGAAGAGAAGCAGACTGTGACTTTATTTTCTGACTGCAATGTACTGACAAAGATTTGATATCTGACCTGGACCTCTTGTATTTTGTCAGTACCATCTATCCCAGTTGAGTTAAAGAGGTGTTTCCCACTGGCTGGGTCAGTAGGAGCTGTCCTAAGTATTTCTCAGTCAGCAGGAGCCATTCTTGAGCCAGTGGGAGCTGTCACAAACCATTTTGACATAACATGTATCATGCTGGAAGTGAGACTGACCTCTCCAACCTCTCTTGCTATTATATGCAGGTAGTCAGGTCACTCCACCCATCTGGTAGCTCAAACTGAGCTCAGCTCCACCATTCAACCCCTGGTACTACTGGTCTGACTATCCTTTCAGCTACAACAGCCATGTACTTGTGAAACTTCATCCAAATCATATCCAAATCACATCCAAATCAGTGGGATTATTCTACTGTGACATTATAGTGATCTGTAAAACACTGTCCTTTATCTCATACCATTTTACCCTGCAAACCATCTAAGGGTGAGTTTGGATAACATCTCAAAAGATCGCAGGATAATAACAGATGTTCGTTATGCAGGGCAAAGCATCTGACACACTGTCTAGTCCTGAAAGTGCCCTGAGTTTGGCAAGTAGGGTATTTCAATGGAGATTTCTGTGCAAAAATCCCTTACACTTCAGGAGGCCCAAGTGCTGCAGAAAAGACTACCCAATGGATTATTCTATTTGCTTCAGTGGGTTATGATAGTACTGGAGAAATTGATATATTTTACCTCTGAATAACTTTTCAACCATGAAGTTTTTCACAAAGGAAGTGGCTAAGCTTTCTCTTTCAGGACAGGATTGTGGTCACTACTTCTAAAGTAACTTTTAAAAAAGTTACTTTTCTTTATCCAGTAGTTCCTGGCTACTTTACAGCTGAATCTGAACATTCACACAGAATATGAGTCACCATTGCCCTAAATTTTGTTTTTGGCTCAGAGGAATCAAACACCACAAAGTCTATTTTGCAGAAAAACCTTAAAGTACTACCTGGAATGACATGAGTATGAATGAGGAGAACCTCTTCACTTATACCCTGAGAGCCTTTTCCCTGTGCCATACATGTTTAAAGATTAATTAGATACACAGGAACAGTCTGCACTACTGGGAGTACCTGAGCAGGGTTCAGAACTTTGAACTCTATTTTAGACTGTGATACTTATATATGCCTCATCTCACAATAGGCCATAGAAAAGAGAGGTCTGTACCTTTTATCTAGTACTAGGGGGCTTGAGCATCTTCATGTGTAACATCTATACATCCCGCAGCAGAGGTTTGAAGATCAGTCTCTGGGATGTCTGCAGTAGGTCAGTCTCCATTTCTATTGCTGGAGTAGTTCCACTTCGTGTGAGTGATTATGGAGTAAATGGTCCCTGAGACAGCACAAGAGTGTGTCACTCTGACCTCATGACAAGGCTCATTGTATGTGATGAAGACGGAACAGCCCCCTTTCATATACCTTTATCAATAGATATATTTAGGGAAAGCTTTCTCTGGATCATGAATGAGGATTCTGCTCTTCTTAGTCACATGGAAAGCTCAGATCGGGAAAGGCAAAAGATAAATGATCTGTGATTTTCCACTTCCAACATCACTGTTCTCAGTTTTATTGTTAACAGCTAAAAAGGAAAAGAATAGGAAGCTTTAGGAGCTCTTTTTTGTGTAGTCCTTTTCAGTATCAGCCATGTATATGACTGAACACTATGACACATCCTCAGAAAAATACTGTTTTGCAGGTAAAGAAATGGAAAAAGTAAGACAACTTGATTTTTTAAGACAAGAAGCCGGATATGATGGCACATTGCAATTTCTAGTTCTACAGAGAGTGAGACCAGTGAGACTTCTAGTATGGGAGCCTGCTACTGTACCTGGAGGTACAGACAAGAACAAGAATGTCAGTACATAAATAGTGAAAGGGGATCATGGATTGAATTAATGTGGAGATTCTGTGCATAATCATTCCTCTTCTAGTACTTGGTCACAGCGTTTTTTTGTCTCACTTGGTTACAATCACTAGCATAGTCAAAAAATGGCTAATTCTTCCACTGGCTTCTCTTTCAGTCTATTTGTTCTAAACTGAATACTTAGTCTCATAATCCCAATTAATATGCAGATTTACCCCATATTGTCTTTATGTCATATGTTGCTATTCAATATACTTCATCCCTGTAGAATAGATCACAGAACCATAGAATGGTTTTGCTCAGAAGAGACCTTAAAAATCACCTGCCTCCATCCTCCCCTGCCTTGGGCAAGAACAACTTCCTCTAGACCAGGATGGTTACAGTCCTGTCCAAAGCCCTGTATCATGTTTCTCTGGATTGCAGGTTTTATGTGATCTCTTACAGTCTCTCTTCTTTTCCTCCACTTCTTCCAAGAATATCTCATATATTCCTCATTCTGTCATAATCCAGTGTTTGTGATTGCAAAGGAAAATTAGGCATACTGTCAGACTTTAATGGAAAGCCAGCTCTGCCATTCAGGTTGCTGCAAATATCTACATGACTGGTAAGCAATGCCTATTTTTTTGAGCAGATCTGAGGTGTTCTTCATCTTGCTGAATGATGGAATGAAACCGAATTCCAACATGGTTGATCACAGCTGTTTTGGTTCAATTAAGCTGGAATGAAGCACTATGTGCTAAATAATGCCTATCCTAAAAATCAATCAAGCAAAAATCCAAAAACAAAATCCCAAACCACAAAATAAAGCTAATAGTGAACCAATAATACAAGAGTAAAAATACACCTTGTCATCCTCTTTCCTGCTCCTCATAACTTTCAGGGAGACATACTTTACCCAAACTAGGCTTATTCCATTTTACTATATTAATAACTCAAGATATACCATATAGCTGGGAAATGTGAGTTCAAGGACCACTGAACACTGAATTTTCTAAGTCTATCACAATTACAGAAACATCTGTGCTAAACGACTTTGCCTTGAATCACTGTGAAAAGTGCTCCATTCAGCAGCTTTGTACAAGTCTGATTCTTGCACGTGCTGAAAAAGTAATTGGTGTTGTTTTTCTGTTTCAGTTCTTGTGAGTTCCTATGACCACCATGAACCTGGTGTCTAGCCTTTGTGTGAAAATCCATTTTCCTTTTCTATTTAATGATCAAAATCTGTTGCTGTAATAGATTTACTATGGTGACATACAGCAGCATCAGACTTATGTTTGAAAACCACAGGAAAATGTATGCATTACATATATTGTAGCTCACAGGTCACAGAGAGAAAAAAGACAAAGAATGTTTTACTTGCATTCTTAAACTTAATTTTTTTGTTACATCTTTTATTTTCATTTCTTAACCTTCTTAACCTTATATCTTTAGCACATTAAAAGATCACACAGATGGTTTATCCAGCATTATAGATCAATAATTCCATCACAATTAGCATTAAGGTTCCTAGAATTAATTGGGCTACCAGGGACCCATGGAGTTTATTTAGTCTGACTTCCTGCTCAAGTATTAGGCGTGAAATGGTATCAGGTTACTTCAGCTTTTGTCCAGCCTTTGGCGAAGCTACTTGTATTAAATCAGTAGATTTAATGGTCATTTGTGCAATGATAGTGCCTGTATCTGGAACTTCCATTGCTGTAAATGTTGGCCATTGCCTTATGTAACTTCTCTGTAGAACACACTGAGAAGAGCCCACCTCCACGTCCTTTTTAAACCCCATTAGGTAGAGGAGGAAGACTGCCATCACATCCCTCCATAGACCTTCTTTCTGAGTCTAAGCAAGCTCAATTCCCTCAGCCTCTCCATGTACATTCTATGTTCTAGATACCTAAGTTGGTGAGTTACGTCTTTTTCAGGTTGATCACTTGATGAATTGGGAGATTCAAAACTAAATACATCATTCTATATGCAGTAATTGAAGATTATTCCTAGAGGTCCAGAAAGGACTGCTTTGTCCAACATGAACTTTACAGCTCTGAAGAAAGTATGTGTTTACTTAGAATAAGTTTTGCAGAAATTATGTGAGAAACCTGGAAAACAGATGATGTAAGGATGGATAGGAGACAAAATATGGAGATAATAGAAAAAAATAGAGAAAATAAATCTTTCCAGTTACCTATTACAGCTGTTAACATCTCTTAAAATCAGAATCATAAGTGAACTGAATCAATTTTTTTCTGAGCTGCTCCACATCTGAAAGTTCGTCAGTTCAGAATAGCTCTAAATAATGAAATCTTTATATTCCAGTTTATCATCTCAATTCTCTAGCTAAGAGACATCCTTTAAAAATTTTCTGTGTGGCCGAATTCCTACCTGGCTGAATGAATTCTCTCAGAAAAGCACTTCAGGGAGAAAGGTGTTTATTTTACCTATTAGATATTCTCAAGATTTCTGAATAATATTTTTCTGTTTAATTATTTTCTGACACTTTCCATTCTGATACCCATTATATGCCTTTTTGTCCAGTATTTCCATGTCCTGAAACCAGCTCATTACTTACAGAAATATGGGAATTAACTAAAAAAAAAATCATGGCATTGTAAATTTGGCTAAAAAGGAAATAAATGGATGAAAATTAATCCTATGGTATGCACCGATCTGGAAGAGCAGTGCACAGCCAGAAGGTAAAAGGAACAAAGGTTTTTCTAGTATATAGAAGAATACATTTTAAATAATCAATTGTAAAATTATTAGCTGATGGTTTTACAGTTTTATGCTTTCTTTCAGTCACAGAGATTTAACAATAATTCCTTTTCATCTTTTCAGGATGCTCTGAATTATATATTGAAAAGTCTTTCTACACATAATTGCATGTTCAGAGAATAACGGCCTTAGGTTGACCATCACAAACCATACCAGAAAAATTCCTCTGGTGATTGAAGTGTAAAAGTTTAATATAATACACCCTGAATTCTGCCATGGTTATGTAGGCAGTAAGCACCTGGTCTTAATGCTACACTTGGGTTAGACAAATGGAGTGCTGTAAATTGTGTTTCAGGACACTGTCATTTTGAATGCACCAGAGTTCCTCAGCACTTTCTTCAGCTAGCACACTCGTGTCAATCATCCACCTTTTGGTACATCAGGGTTTTCATTAGTTCTATAACTGCCTGACCTTGTGCCAGACTCAAGCAGACAGGTAGTTCATAACCCTTTACTGTCAGAATTAGCATTCATGATACTACTTAAACTGCAGAGCAAATTTAGAGTTCATTATTAAATGAGGCATATGTTACTACACTTATAACTGATTCAGTCTAGTTATTTTTAGTTTGACCTTTTCTGTATTCATCAAATCAGCTTTGAAATAGACATTGAGGTACCCTTTACTGTTAGTTATAAAAATTCTTAGAGGTGTTTCTTTTTTTATGGAGTTTTCTGGCAAATTCTCATATATCACTAGTTTAGTGATATACTAAGCACCTCACTGTTAACTTAAGTAAAAGGAAGAGAAGATGGAATCACGTGGATGTTAATGATCATTTTCTTCAGCTGTATCGTCCCTCTTTAGCTTTATTTTTTTTTTCCAAGAGCTGAAATGCTAGTCTTGTCAGTTCAGAATAGGATGAAAACTTCCACCAATGATGTCAAAAAATGTGTGATGCTAAAAGTATAGACATTATTGAAGTGCATTTATCCTTACTGTAGTGCCATAGATACAATTTATACATTATTACTCTGATTTTCTGGCTATCTCATTCTCCTCCTCCTGAGGTAAGGCACTGAGAACAGAGACAGTAAAAATTCAAACCCACTGGGACATGACAGGATAAGGACTGTTTCTTATAATTTTCCTTTCAGTGGCTTGAATTTCTAAATTCTAACATGGAAAATAAAATATATTTAAATTCTATAAACTTATAAGTATCACAAAACCGTAATCCTTAAAACCCCCTCTTTTTGAACTAAAAAGCACGCCTCACATTTATCACTGAAGTCCTCACTCACTGCTTTTTATTAATGCAAAAGTATAAATGTTCTAATAATATACTAAAAATATATATCTATAAAAGCGCTATTACAGTGATAACCATATCATTAGTAAATAGGTTCAGAATTAAACCATTTGTATATATAGTAGCAATGAAATTCTCATATAATAAGGTGTTAAATAAATGTTATTTTATGCTTCACCCAGAGTCCTAAGAACAGCATGTGATTATTCACATGTTTAGAGACAAGCAAATACTTAGAAACTCACTGAAGGTCAAAACTTTAATCCTCATCTGTTGTTCTTTCTTCTCCTTTTTTTTTTTTATTTTTTATTTTTTTATTTTGGTAACTATTTTTTTTTTTGTAACTATGCAACAAATCTTGTAAGTAAAAGATGAACAGCTATAACAGACAAAAGTTTTAGAGGTATTTACATATCAAACTTCCTCTAAAATAAGTGGGAACAGATTAATAGTTTTTAAAAGAAACTTGTGCTGTCATTTACCATTTTGGGACATTGTGAGATCAAAACCTCTGCATTTTATGTTGAAAAGAGAATTCAAAAATTACATCCTCCCTTTTTCCTTTTTGGGCAGGCACTGGACTCACTTATTATCACAATAATAATTTTGAACTCTATGAGAACAGTTGTGTTATACAATTGCATACAAAAACACTTTGTTCAATTAACACTTAAGGGCCTATGGAAAGCAAAAAATCAAAAGAAGCTGTAAGAGCGGAAACACTGAAATGTACTGTTTGAACTTCAGGTTACTGTATAATCTAACTGTAGTTCATTCCCTTAAAAAACCCTAAAATCTCATTTAACTGGATGTCATATTCTCTCTTCCGCATGATATAGATGAAGGCTTCAGTTCATAACCAACAGGATGAATGTAGGAACCTAATTAAGACAGACTGACTCACCCTCTGGGAAGCTTCAGAAGCACTGCTCTTTCCTGAGAGAGTGGAGGAGGAAGAGTGTAAGAGAATTAGATGAGTAAGCAGTAGGTACTTCAGGATAGCTGGTTTGCCTCCCAGCACTGAACACTTGAACTGTAGATGCACCCTCAGCTAAGTCAGGAGCCCAGCACAGTCTGAACCTGGCAAAGAGCCTTCAGAAAGGTATGCTGTAAGCAGGAAGGAGGCACGCTGGGACAGAATTATCCTTTTTTTTTTTTTTTTTTTTTGTAAAATTTGTACAGATTACCAGCAGTGTTATTTTTTTCACCTTCTTGAATGCTTAAGCTTCATAAATACTTGAAGAGATTTAAGACTTGTTATTAGTTTTACACTGTTTATGAAACTTTGCTGATGTTTTTATGTCTGTTGATTTCTGTATAAAAAGTCTGATGTATTAAAAAACCCCTTAACTTCCAAAGGTGGAAGTATGTTGCTGTAAATTAGGTACCCACTGCATTTGACTTAAATTTAAGAAACCACCTTTACCACCAGCACAGTCCAGGAGCCCTCCACAGAAGCACTCCAGGGTGTTTATCATTAATTCCAGAGGGAACTGAAGAAAAATCTTGGAGTTTACACTTCAGACTCAGACCTTCAAGATTCATCTAAGGATACAGGCTCAGGTTTTCCATCAGGTTCAGGCTATCCTTGATTGCTCCTTTAAATGGCATTTACATGGAATGTGAGCAAGAGGACTCTTAGACCTGGACTGAGGATGGCTTTAGGTGGAAGATAAGTGCAGAACAGGTTTTCTGAATGTCCTTAAATGTAGGTATGCTGTAAAATCCCAGAACAATCAAAAGGAATCTTAAAATTACTTGCTCTCTAAAACCCAGTGAATTCAACTGCTGCTTGGGCATTAGAGTTGTGAAAAGGTCTTAATCACAAAATTTATCAGCAGGCCCCAGAAATATTTTGGATTTTTATGTAATATTTATGTCCAACCAAGAAAAAATTTATATATTCAAAGCCAACTTTTTTTTTTCTTATTTATAGAAAATTTTAGCAAGTTATGTGAGATCTTCTGAATTTTGGAGGATATTTTCCCTACAATTTAATTAAAGTAAGAATTCATATTTCAAAAAAAATGCAAACATATAAATGAATCCTGTAATAGAAGGAGCAAAAGCAACATTTATGCACGTTGTGTTCTGCAACAATTAAATGAGGATCTTTTTTCATAGAAACGAGAAGAACTGGCACTAATTCCAAACTTTTAAATCAGATGCCACATCTTGTTCCTCCAAACTGATTATCCAAATTTATCATCATAATACTAAAAAAAAAAAATCCAAACAAATAGGATTGGTTATTTAAGAACAAGGGAAAATCTATGACTCTTTGAACTAATGAGTCCTGACTACTGTTCATCTTCTTTTAAATTCCTTGTCTCATAAGTAATATTTTTAAATGTCATTCTCTCTGAATATTCAGCTAATATCAGGTAAAGAATATTAAAGACCTGTGTTTAATTTTGCTGGGGCTCCTTGAAATTTGCAAGAAGCTTCAGACAACTTTTTTGCTACTGACCTAACAATTTTGATTAATGCTTATTTATCCTTAATCTAGTAATGAATTGTAAACATTAAAAAACTAAAATCCATCACTTCTACAGCAAAGAGTATTTAAACCATGTTCTGTTTGAATTTCACTCCAAAGTTCTACTGGTCTTATTTCACTTTACATCCTTACACCTTAACATATATAATATACATATATTATTAGAAATGTCTTATATATGGTAAGTTAGCTATCTATCATGTGGATAAAGCAGAAAACATACATTTAAGTTAGGACTTTTTAAAAGATATTATATGGAGTCCTTGAATACTTTAAATTTCAATGTTATCAAAGAACTCTGATTATTCCTATGCCTCAATGCTGCTGTTGCTTCTTTTTATGTTTTAATTTGGTAGAAATAGTAATTTCTGAAGAAAAGTCTTTTCTTAGAAACTTTAAAAAATTATTTTATTTTTCTTCAAAAAACGATAATGAGAAAAATAAATTATAAAAATTGGTGTAATCTTTGCTTTTGTCCAGCTCCAAAGCATTTTGAATTACTACACTGTTCAGGTCAATGTTGACGTATCTGGTACCCTATGAGAGAGCAGTCCTTCCATCACACTTCCATTCTCCTATGGGCCTGGTTGCCCTGCATTCTCCCTCACAAGTTGCATCCTTCCATCTCCCTCAGCCACCGTCACAGGCAGTCTATGAAGAAGGTCTGGTTTATCAAAAACAATTAAAAATTATGGCAACTGAACTTCAGCTCATAAGAGGAATAATAGTTATGCAAAGTATGGGGGCAAGGCCAGTGTAAAATAAAATTTTCTGCTATTTCTTAAAGCTTATGCTTCAAGCTTGCTTTGTTAACAACAGAAAAAAAATCCCCACAAAAAACCAGCCACCTCATTTTGCTTTCTTTCTGTGACCAAAATAATCTGAAACATTTCTGGTGCAGCTATCCTGTAGCATTGAATTTTGTTTTATAGGTGCAGGAGTAAGAGCTTTGCAATCTCACATCACAGGCTTTAGCTGTAGATCTTTCAGTGAATTTTCTCATGTGCTCAGACTAGAACTCCAGGAGCTGGGAATCACTCAGCAGTGGGAGGTAGTGCAGAGAGCAAGGAACTATCACAAAGTGCTTGTTACAAACTGATCTTGAAGACAAGACCCTCGTTCAGATTTCAAAGATATTTCTCTTTTTTTATTCCTTTCCTCCTGCCTTTTAATATGGATGAAGGAGACTGAAGCAAGGCCAAAAGAATGCCAGAAGTCCCTACAACAAAATAATCAGGTTTAGTTCTATTCTTTCCCATTTCTCCCCATCCTATGCAGCATCCCTGAGTTTGCTCCTGAAGAGGAGGAATAGCAGTGATCAACTGTTTATGGGCCACATCCAAGTAAATCTCTATGGGCTGAGGTGAGGACAGACTTGCCTGCAGAAATCAAGACTCCAGTGCAAACCTTGCTGACTATGCTGACAGATTCTTTAAAATTGGATTGAAGCCAGACTTCAAAGAAGAAAGTAAGTTAAAAAATAAACCTGTTTTTTTTTCTCCCCTTTCAGAGCAGAGTTTAAAACTTTACCTGATCTGAAGCAGTGAGGGTTTTTATGACACCAGTTTCACTTTGAAGTCCAGATTCTAGACACGGCACATCAATTGCAATGTGTCTACAGGCAAAAGCAGAGCTGACGGGGCTCAAAATACCAGGATGTATGTGTGGTGAATGATACACATTCCTACATGGTTTGTTGGTTTGTTTTTCTTAACATAGGACAGAAATTTGTAATTTTTAAGGCCAGCAGTTATCAGCATCGGAAGTATTAGAATAATCAGATAAATTTTAGGACATAAAAAAGAGAACAAAATTGTTTTTGTCTTCCCTAAATCAGTCTACATCTGTGAATATATTAATTTCTTAGAAGCTTTAAAATAATTAGTTTAGAAAACCCAAAAATATATTTATATACACTAGTTTAAGATTTTTGCCTCAAGTGTTTGAATGAATTCATAAAAGAATTTCCTCTCTAATAACAAATCTCTCAGGTCTGGAAGGGGCAAAAAACCCAAACTTATACAGGTTTCACTCATAAGGAGGTAAACCATGATTTAATTATATTGATGGCAAACTATCATGCTGTAAGTTATTTACTTTTGCATGTGACTAGTTGAATCAGCATATGCAAAAAAGGGAAACAAAAAATCTAATTTTCCTTTTAGATATCGGTACATGATGGTCAAAACGAAGAAAGTCAGAACAGTGCCATTATATGTATATTTATATATGCATGCATACCTGTGTTTGCCTTTTCATAGAGAATACTTTATTGGACACAGCAGTACTGGTTTAAGCAGCTTTGACTAAGCAGGTAAAACAGTTAAGGAAAGGACTATGTATGAGGAATTGTATAAAATTACCTATACATGACTGAGATTTTTTTTATTTACACCATTTGCCTGACTCTCAGGTTCCAGAGCCTCATACTAATTGTGTAAGGGCATCTGGGAAGGTCAGGGAGGCCAGCAGGGGGTTCTCCTGCTATCCCAAGAAGGCACTTCTTTCCATGCACCCTCCATATTTTAGGTCCTGTCCTTCTGCCTGGTGGCTTAATAATACATTATGGAGGACACTGGAGAGACGTCTCTATTCACACCAACTTAAATGATTTTTCTAGTAAGATTTGGAGGTAAAATATGAGCTAAAATATTTTTAAAAATTAAAGCTTTATTACATCTGGTGTAATAAGAACAAGTTTAAGAAGAACAAACAAGTTTATCTGGCATATTTTTATTTCTCCTTTTAAGATCAGACAGATTGTTGCTCATGGTTTCATTGTCTCAATTCTGTTTGTAAATGTCTTCCTTTTCTCTTTCATATTCACATTCCAAAAAGAAGCTCTGGCCACTGATTCCAAGCCAGGACATCCTTATGATAAGTCTGTGATACTTTTTTTCCACAAATTATATTCAGAGGGACTAGAATATATGAAGAAATCAGCATCCCAGATGACCAGTATTTCACTCAGAGTTTGTCTTTCACAGAGAGGGAGAAACAGTCTAAACTGGAGGTGGGCTTGAGCAATGAATTTCACTTCCAGATTCAAGTGCAGTTCTTGAGCATTTTCAGTTCCAGACTTTTCTTCAAGACAATATGCAAGGGAAAATTGATTGGTTTCAGATTTTGCTAATAATGGTTCTGAATACTCTAACCTCAAGATCAAATATGAACATGTCAAAAAAGCCCCAAAAAGTCCCCACAAAAACTCAACGACAACAAACAGAACAAAACAATCAAACAAAAAATACCTCTCCCAACACTAAAACATTTGAAGAAAAGAAAAATGTTACTATGTTTTTTCTGTATTTTTTCTACACACCAAGATAGTAGCAGAAAAATTAATGTTGTGTGATATGTTTGAATTGGGTTTTCAAGAAGACCTTGGACAAAGTCTCAAAATAATCCATTCAGAAAACTCATTAGATAAAGTGGAGAAGATCTGGTTGCCTGAGCACTGCCATTTAGAATAATTTCAGACTCTGTAGGGCATCTCATCTAATTTTAGATGTGACTCTCTGGAAAGTCAGTCACATCATCTGGCCCTGTGGAACTATACCAGGTACTAAGTGTCACAACAGGAATTAGACAGTGATGTTTATTAGTGCCCTTGGTAGGTGAAATGGAATTTAAATTTTCAAAGTTCTGTAGAGATCTGGAACAAGGCAGAGATTTTGATTATTTTTGTACTCCTCTAAATATCAGTTAGAGAGGTAATTTTTCTTTCCCCATTCACCACTAGCATTCAAGAAACTCATACCTTGAGTGAATACTCGATTGTCTCTGTTGAAGGGGAGCTTGCCTATCACACTTGTATATATAATAGCTCTAGAATTCCCCCCTAAAGTTCTCTAGAGTATTTTGAAAAACCAAGGAAATCTTTTGCAGCTATTCACAAGAGTGAATTGATTTCACCAGAAAGGTCTCTGGCAACTGGTCTAGCATTTAAAGACTAAGAAGTTGAAAAAGATAAAAAGAAAGATAAAACAAAAAATCTTAAATGCACCTAAATAATTAACTTATTAGCTAGTTAAAAAAAGAGCTTGAAGTCAGTAGTCTCAAATAATTTCAATGTCTTTGGAAGCTGATTCCACTTCTTTTTGCCAGCAATGAAAACTTATGTAGATAAAATTGAACTCTCAGTGAAAGTTAGGTATTTGTAAATCAAACTGTCAACTTCTCCAATGTTTCTGAAGTTTGCTTATTTTAAGGGGTCAAGATCACTATTTACTGTAGGCTTTTTCACTGTTTTCATTTCTAAATTATATTAGCACATGCAGTTCAAGCACACATGGGAAAAAAACTCCTACAGGAAAAATGAATTCCTCACTGTGAAAATTGTATAAACATAATCACTTCTGTAAAAATGATCACACATTTCAGACTTTTGAGTTTTGCTGAAAAATTAATTTTGTGACTTGAGAAAAGCTTTCCACATGTTCTAATTTAAAATAATTCCACTCACCTTACCTTGGAAATGTTCACTTCTAGCTTTCATGGTCACAGTGAAAGGTCTATGTTCAGAGACAACTGTGGGTCCTGTTACACTGGCTGAGATAGATTCACTAGGCAGGTCCCGAATGCTTATGAGTAATTTATTCATTTATAAGATGCAGCTATGCATCTCTTGAGGAATACTCCCGGTCCGGGTAGCTCTGCTGGCAAGCTGCAGAGTAAGATCCAGATGGAGCTCTTGGCTGGAGCCAGAGACAGGAGGCTGTGAACTGCCAGCCTTTGGGATAACAAAGGGCACCAAGGTGGGTGACATCAGTCAGGGGAATGGACAGCAGGAACTGGGAATCATTGACCTTTTGGATAACAAAGGAGACGAGAAGGGTGATGCTAACCAGATGGAGGGACAAAGAGATAGCACAGGAGCTGAAGACTTGGGAGGAAGACAGAACATTTCCCATGAGTAGACTTTGAGGGTATAAATCCCCAGGGCTTCCTTGACTGGGGTGCACCTTGGGGGGACCAGCTTGGGCTGTTCCTGTGTTACTGTGCTGTGAATAAATGGCTTTATGGAACGAGGCATCTGAGACTCTGCTGTGGGCTGAACGAGCGAGGAAACCTGGTCTGACTGTGGGTGGTTGTGTGGGGAGCCAAGGGGGACACATCAGTCATGGGAGCCACCCACTGTGAAGGGGCTTTGACCTAGCAGTGGCAGTCTCTGGCCTTGGGATGTGACTGCCAGGGAATCTCATGAATGGTCAAACTGGGAACTTTCCTTAACTTATCAGTCATATAAGCAGTAGAACTTTCTGATAAACCAATGTGTGAATTAAAATCAAGTAAATTATATAATTTTGTCTAAAATGTGGGGTTTCGGCTAGGTGCCTATATTCCTTGACAGAAATGAACAGAAATAAGCAGAAAGTGTCTGTAAACTTTTTTCTGCTTGAATATATTAAAAAAAAATTCCAGTTTCTACCTCACAATTCTTGTCACCATGCTGCAAATTGTCCTGCTGATTAGATAAACTGTTTAGGAGGAAAGCTTTCCCTTCTTCCTTCTAGCATTGCTCACTGAACCCTGGCTCAGTCACCTCATTCCTTCTCTAGCTGCAGTATCTACCCCATTGTCTACTTTGGTTTTGTTTTGAGGTTGGTTTTTTTTCTTTTTTATACCTTTTACTCTTTAAACATTTCCTATCTCCCTGTCATTGTCAGCTCTTCAGTATTTATTCTCCAAGTTATGTCTTATGTCAGTATTTTTGAACTCACTCTTCCTCCCTTGATTAATAATACCTTAATAGGACTGTTTCTGGATTCATGTCTGAATCACACCTCATGTGTGAAAAATCTCATCATTCCTCTGTCTGTGTGCAGACATCCGCACCTCACTCCCCTTTAACCTTCTTCAGGCATCCCTCTGACCCCCTTTCTATTCAAAGCTTTCTGATATTAGGTATATTGACTGTAGTCCCAACAGTTGTCCTTATTCTAAACACAAAAACATCTGGCACATTCCTTGGAGGTTTGTTTGGAGATCTGCATTCTCTTGCCAGCATCATATACAAACCTCTGCCTACAAGCACTTTTGTGCTTCAGGTCCTAATCTAAAATTCTCATTTGTTAAATGTATTTGTGACTTGCAATTTAACCAGTCTCTCTCTAAGAAAATCATCAGTATGACTGGCTCTGACAACAAGTAAGGTTGATGAAATATTCTAATTGCTTCTCAGCCATAAATTGGGTTTTATAAGAAGACATTTCCCCTCTCTAGGACACTGTAATTTTTGGCCAGAATGAGCATATGGTACGTGCAGTTACAGTTTAATTTTTTGAGATGAACACAAGTATCATAAATATAAGCTGTTGCCTTTTGATGTCTGTTTGAAGTAGTCATGTTTTATATCTTATCCTGTATTATGGATACCTGTCAAGATTTAGTGTTGTGTCCTTGTACCCAAAGAAAATCACTTACTTAAAAAAAAGAAAAAAAATGAAAGAAAATATAAATAGAAGAGTATTTTGCAGGCTGGTGCCTGCAACAGAGCCTGGAGGCAAAAGAAACATAAGGGAACAGTATTATGATGTGTATAAATTATGAGACAACACAGGGGTATTTTGTGGAAAAATTACCAAAACTTTTTTTTTCCCCCCGCAATATTTTCATCAAGAAGTCCAATGACTGTAAGGAATAAAAAGCAAAAACTCTGGCACAATCTTGCTGTGATAATTTTTCAAGTTAAAAATGCATTTAATTTTGTGCCTTCCTGTAGGGAACAATTGTCTCTGAAAAAAATTTAGTAACAGCAACTAAAATAAATATTATCAAGAATTTATTTCATGAATGTCACTACAAAGAGAGGTGAAAATCTGTAAAGTAGGTTGGTCATTTCACAGAAATATAGAGCAACCAAATTTTGAAGGGACCTCAAAATTTTGTTCAACTTTTCATGGGGAAAGGCAGCCAGATGAGACTATATAGCATTTTCTCCAATTGCATCTTGAAAACATCCAACAATGAGCACCACATCCCTGGGGAGTTTGTTCCAGCAAATTATTGTATTCACTGTAAAAAATTTCTTTCTTACATAGTAGTGAAACCTCTCCCAGTGCAACTTGCAGTGTTTCTCCCTTGTCTTCTCCAGTTGCTCCTTCTGAAGAGAGAGCCTCAGTGCCCTGTATGGTTACCCTTTGATGCCTGGAATACTGTGATGAGATACTCCTTGAGCCTTCTCTTCTCCAGGGAGAAAAGAACTGACTCCCTCAGCCTTTCCTAGTGGCCCTTCATTGGACTATTTCCAGTCTATCCAGATTCTTCTTGAATAGTGGCAACTAGAACTGGACAAAGTATTCCAGGTACATCCTGACAAGCATGGAGCAGAGCCATTATAAGGCAATAAAAATAAATTCTGTAAATGATAATTCAGCATTTATCAGGGGACAGTAGGATGACATTTTACAGGGAAAAGAAATGAGTATAAAATAATCCGAAAGACCTAGAATAAACTGAATAAAACTTCTGCATTTTATCTTAGGTTTTCTTACCTCCTCCTATTCATGTTTTTTTCCATAATGCATCACTGTCCTTATATCCAAATAAATATAATGCCTTTTCTACGTGGCTATTTTTTAACTTTATATGAACCTCCATCTTTCATTCTCTGAATCCAAATATATTTTGCTACTTTTTCTTCATGGATAAATATAATAATAAAAGTAGCAGTGAATATCTCTAAAGAACAGACCTACTTTGTCCTTGCAAAGATATATAATTGTAAGTGTTGAGATGAATATGTGGAATATAAATTAAGAAATTGTTTGGGTGTTGCCAGTGGTTTATTACTACACAAACACAACAATAAAAAGAGAAAAAAAAATCCCCAGAAAAATAGCAGGCACATAATGGTATCCTTGAGAGGATACGTTAGGAAAGCTAGAACAGCAGGGGTATTAAAGCACAGTAGTTTAGATAATTAATCCAAATAAATTGTCTTCATCTTTGTGCCTTCATTGTCACCAAAGTACACTGTGATAAATGAAATAGATTTATCTGATGGAAATTGTAAACATTCATATTTAATAAACAGTTATTAACACTTCTATAATATTGCTCTTTTATGCTCATTACATGCTCATTGCATTACAGCAAGTCTATTTCCTATTTCATTTCTCCATTGTCATTGTGTATTGCAAACCTGTGCAAGACAGGTCTATTTTTTATGTTGTACTGTACAGTATGTGAGTAACGCTCACGTCTTAATGGAAGTTTTACATCATTTTCAGATCAAATTATCTGGTTTTAACAGCTGAGGGGAATCAAATTAATCAGTAAAATTAGAATACAAACCAATACAAGTGTTGTGGTTCCCAAGATGTTGACTGAAATACTTGGAGGTCACGTTTGCCAGTTATCACATTAAAAGGCTTACAGGGGTGCTCTATTATCATTAGTAGCTCTATATTAGGAGCATGAATAAAGCTGCTAGGAAAGAGCACAACTCAAGTGAATTTAATTGCAAAAATAATAACTCAGATTTTTTTTTCTCATTAGTTTCTTAGATATTGAGATACAGGAACAGAACAGAGAAGGTCAGAATATTTACCCTGATCTTTAGATATTTTTTGCCTTTGAAACAAACAAAGTCTTTACTTCAGAAAATCAAGGCTAGGATCTCCTAGAAAACAACTTCACAAAATTTTGGAATAGTCTGGACAACCATCAGGATGTTTGGACCTATTTCTTTATATATATTTTTTCTAATTTTCCTTCTGTGTGCCTTGCTTTTCTAGAATACTTCATAAGCATAAGCTGTCAGAAATAGGACATTGAGTCCAAATGTGCGAGACTCCTAGAATATATGTTAATCTTTACCCTCTTCTTTCTGCACTCCCAATACACTCAAAAGCTGCTCATTAGCTCAAAACCATCTGCTTTCAGTCTGCCACAGGGTTTACAATTACTAAATCAGGAACACAGAAAAAAGGACAAAAAATATTGTGGTTGCTTGATTCTTACTTGATGCCAGGTGCCCCCTAAAACTCTGTTACTTCCATCCTCAGCAGGACAAAGGAGAAAAAATACGGCTAAAGGTTCATGGGTCAAAGTAAGGACATGGAGAGATGCCTCAGAGATTAACCTCACAAGTAAAACTGAGTCAACCTGGGAAAAAAATAATTGAATCTATTGCCAATGAAATCAGAACAGAATAAAGAGAAGTGAATTCAAATATAAAAACACCTTTCCCCCAACCCCTTCATACTTCCCAGACTTGACTTTCTTTCTGATTCTCTATCTCGTCTCTCCCGATGGCACAAGGGGACAGAAATGGGGGTTGTGGTCAGTTCATCACACATTTTCTCTGTTGCTCCTTCATCCTCAGGAGAGAACTCCCCACACTCTCCCTCTGCTCCAGCACAGGAGCTCTCTCCCATGGGAGACAGTCCTCCATGAACTTCTCCAATATCAGTCTTTCCCACAGACTGCACTTCTTCGTGAGCTGCTTCAACCTGGGTCACTTCCACAAGGTGCAGTCCTTCAGGAACAGACTGCTCCAGTGTGGGTCCCCTACAAGGCCACAGGTCCTGTCAGGAAATTTGTCCAGCATGGGTTTCCCACAGGGTCATAGCTTCCACCAGGCATATCCACTTGCTCTGGCATCAGGCCATCTAGGGACTGCATGTGGATTACCTGCTCTACTGTGGAGCTCCATGGGCTGAAGTGGGGACAGCCCACCATCACCAGGTCTCTACCACAGGCTGCAGTGGAGTCTCTCTCTCCTGGAGACCTCCTCTCCTTCCTGCTGCACTGATCTTTATGCTTGCTCGGCTGGCATAAAGCCATCTTTTCAGGCTACGTCTCAGGTATTTTTAGACCTCTCTCCTCTGGCTTCAATTTGCTCCTGCACAAGAATTTTTTCCTTCTTAACTTTGTTATTACAGGGGTGCTGTCACTGTCAGTGATTGGCTCAGACTTGGGGGGAGGAGGGTGCCTCTTGGAATCAGATGGAGGTGTGTCTGTTGAACAAAGAGGAAGCTTTTGGCAGCTTTCCAAATAAATCGCACCTGTAGCCCCTCCTTTTCATAATTTTGCCATACAGACCCAGCACAGACATGCCAGCTTGGTAAAGTTTCTTAAAGACTGTGAGATTTTAAGGGGTGAGCCGGGAATGACATGATAAGCATTGCAATGACTTATATGAAATCAGCTGTATTTGTGACATCAATGGCGTGTTATATACAACAACACACACAAATGTACACCAGTACACACTCTTTTTATATATACTTGTTTTCATTTTTATTCAATTTGATATTAATGTATATTTTTAGATTCTATTTTAAAATGCTTTACTTCTTTTATTCAGGCATCCATCCTGATATTGAAAAACAAAGTCACAAAGATTCCTCTGATGTAATCTTTGATGCTACTTGTTCTACAAGAAAAATTAAGAGTTTAAACTGTGACATTGTCCATTTGCATAATTTATTGATCCTAAAGCAGTTAGACATCTGCTGTTCATTGTCCTTGCTTTACTACTGGCCATGCACGTGAAGAAGATTTTGTGTAATTTTGGTGGAACAAGGAGGATTTTCAAGTACACGTTTTAAAATAATTTCTCTGATGTACACAGAAATGAGATATAGTATGAAAGACTATAGATCTTCTTTCATTCTCAGTTGAAAAAAAAACCTAAAAAATAATTGCAGTAATTTTACAAATGGAGAAAAAACATGATTTTTATTCTCATGTTAGCATAAAAATGAGGAAAAAAACAATTTCCCAACTCTGATGAAAATATTCATCCATATTAGATAAGAATAGAAACACGTCTTCAATGTTTGCATATAAAAATATTATATGAACTGTTTAGTATATTAAAATCAAATTTCAGCAGTGTCAGAATGTTCACTAATCAATTTCAGATTCATTTTCTTAATTGAAACTAATTCCAGTGTTACTTTAATGTTGAACAGCACATGCTCAGGACATAATTTCTTATGCAGGATTTCCCCATGAGTATAAAACACTCTTTTTTACAGTAGTTAAAAGATTAATACTCATTAAGGATTAGTGGATTTTCAAGCTTCATCTTTTATAATAATTTTTTTAGTTAGTTGAGTGCCAAGACCCCTGCATATTAAGCTGTCTTTCAAAAAATGATACTGTTCTTCAGAAAAGATTATTTTTGACTCTTCCATCCTCTTCCAGAGAAGAAAGTCAGTGCACAATCATGGTATTTAATGTATTTTCAGATGTGACAAGTGTTTGAAAATCTATGTAACAGTGGCATGCTTTTTATTATTGATACTGTAAGAGATGTAAAGTTTATTGTCTGAGAAAGACACTGGCAATCCAGCACTGCCATACAAGTGGTGTGCTGTGATAATGATTTCATATGAAAAATAAACTTATCTTGATTTACTGCACTTAACCTATTTTCTGCACTTTGCCACAGAAGACAACAGCTCAATAATAGTACACAGGTGAGGAATTCATCTGGCAAAGGCTGTTGGTACAGTATCTGGTATATAAAAATCCCTTCATAAATTTCACCATGATGTTCATGTCTCCTTTGTCTGAAAGGGTTCAAATTTCAGGTCTTCTCTTGAGATATTCTGGATAACTCTCCTTGTCAGTCACCTGTTATTGAGAGATTCTTTCTCTGTTGTACAGTATAGTAATAGCTCTCAAGATAACCTTTGCAACTGGAACTTGATTATCATAATTCTTATTATAAATAACAATTTGGAGCTTTTTTGACAATTATCAAGATCTTTTTACAAACTAATTCTTGGCTGGGGGTATTTTTGAGGTAAACACATCAGGTTAACTGGTTGTTTAAATTATTCTAAACATTACTAGGCTGACAAAAAAAAAACCAAAAAAAATTAATCCAAAATTGACAAAGCAGCTACATTATTTCTTTCTGTTAAAAAAAAAGGAAAAAGAACAGAAAGGGAAAACAAGTTCTTGTTCTATTTATACTGTAATTAATTTAAACTGAAAAGTTCACTTCCTGCAGTGACTTGTAGAACTTACTTTCCTTCCAGATAATTTTTCCTTTTTATTTTTGCTATTACATATTATATTTAGAGCTAATATTTTTAATAGGATAATTCATAGGATTTTTATACGATAATTTTATAGGATAATTTTTTTTAGGAAAATTAATCTTCTCTCCTTAAACTTGTAACTTGTTTACATCTCCCCCTTACATCCATCCTCTCATTCCACCACTTATTTAACATTATTAATCTAATTAAATTAATTTGTTTCCAAAATAGACATTGATAATTTCATTTCTTTGGAGCTGCATATACTGCTTTTTGAAACCATCTGTACTTGAATGGTCAATTAACTCCATGACTAAAGGAAAAATTAGATAGGCAGTTTGTAAATTTCAGAATGAATTGTTTCTGTCCAGTGAAGCATGGAATAATTTTGGTTGGGAACGACCTTTAGAAATGATGTAATCCAATCACTTGTTCAAAGCAAAACTAGTCTCATAGTTAGGTCATGTTGCTCAGGGCCTTGTCAAAGCATGTTTTTGTAATCTCTGTGTTCCAATTCTGGACGGCTACTCTGGGCAGCTTGTTCCCATGGTTATTTACTCTCACTGAGAGATAGTTCTTCTTTCATGTTTAGCTGGAACTGCCCTTACTCAACTTCTGATTGCTGTCTCATTCTTTCACCATGCAGCTTTGGAAAGAATCTTCCTCTGTCGGTGCAGAAGGCTGAAGATAGAAATTAAAATTTTCCTTTAGATTTCTAGACTCTATGCTGATCAAACCAAGTTCTTCCAGCCAATTACCCCATCCTGGTCACATTCCATGGGATGTAATCATCCCAGTTTCCTACTGTCCTTCATGTATGGAGGACAGTTCTTCAGATGCAGGCTTACAGGTGGCAAGTGTAGCAGCAGCAGCACTACCACCACCACTTCACCCGCCTGTCTTAACCTGGAATTTTACTGCATTGAAAACTAAATGATCATCAGATTTTTATCATAATAAGTCCCTCTTTCCATTAATATTAATGTAAAAAAACCCAAACAAACAAATAAAACTTGCAATTGTGAAATTTTAAAAATTACAGAGATAGATGACTCCATCTCTTTTGTCTTTCTTCGTCTCCTCACTAAATGCATATAAGGCAAGTAGTCTGACATATAAACTGCCACACATAATGAGGGTAATTACCATGAGTCATGTATTTCAGGCTGAATATCATCTTAAGTTCAAGAGTAAAAGTTTTTATATATTGCTATTAATCAACTAAAAATAAATTATTTAAACATGAAAATAATATGGGAGCCATTTAAGAAAGAGATGAGGATTCAAAACATTTTTTGTGCTTCAAAGCTTTTGCATGTGGGTAGGAAGCATGTGCCAAACTTTTGGCAGAGATGAAAGATCGAAGAGAGATGGCAGGAAACCAAAATAAGAGGTTACATGTGATAAAGCTAAGAAACAAGGCTTTTGAGAAACAGTTTTAGGGAAAGAGCGTGGAAATAAGGGTAAGAATAAAAATTAATCTGGATAAAATATGGACACACATCATCAGGATGATCAAAAACTGAAAGAGAAATAATCAAAAGTAATGGAAACTTCTAGGAAGCCTTTTGTGTCACCATGGTGGGGGGGTTTCTGCTGCTTTATATTTGCAAAAACTTGCAGGTCTTGAGACAATGCATCTGAAGAACACAAAAATTGCAACCAACATCCTAATGGTTAAGCAATGATTTTATTGTGAGAACTCTGAAAGATGAGCTTGTCCTCAAATTACCTTTTTCTATATGCATGAAAATTGCAATACGTTTCTTAACCCTGACGTTTAAGGTTATTGTGCAGTTATTCAGGACAGAATGTTTGCTGAAAGGGGGAAGAGAAAACAATAATCAAACACTAATGGATTTGGATTTTAGCAGAGGGTAATGCTCATAAAAGGAATCAAGTCTCTAAAGTAGGTGGTCATGCACTAGCTGGCAGCGGTTGGAGTCACTGGTATAAGAATAATTACAATAATATTTTTAGGTAAGTTGGGGAAAGTCTTCAAAACCACTGTTTTACTCACTTCCCAGATGACCATCTCAACATATGCAGCATTTAATGCTATTGTTCTGCTGGCTTTATATCTTATTAGATATGAAACATCTCTTTAATATCTTACTGACATTCTAAGTGGCCTTTTCTACAGTTTCTATTGACCACTTGCAAAATTGGCCACTTGTATCTGTGCGCAATTTGGTCAACTCTGCAACAGGAATCAGTTAGGTATCCTCTTGGATGCTTTGCTCAGGATGTTCATCCACAAATATAAACATGAAAATGTGCAACAGGGAGCTAATGGAACTGTCTAGAATTCTTAACCAGGAGCTTCCTGTAATTGTCAAATATTTAATTGTGAAGATTCAGTCAAAGACCTTGTACCTGAAAATAGTTGCACCTGCTGTGTAAATGACCGACTGAGGAGTTGCTGGATCATTTAGAGAGCATGCTGCATGTGCACATAGTTGCAGCCCTGATACTATGTTACTCTCTAATTTGAACTAAAAAATGAACCTGTTTTTTATACATATTAGTTATCATTTACGTTGTGTGACTATTTCCATAAGCTCAGGTGGGATCAGCATATGTTACGGTTAAATGAGAGCATTGGGTGGGGTTTGGTTTGTTGGTGTGTAATCATATTAGCAATATTTGGTTTTTTCAGATACAATTTTATTTTGTTTTTTTAAAGAATGATTAATCTGTGAAATACTGATTCCATAAAGCACTCTGATTGCACTTTAGATAAAAAATTATTTGGGATATGAGTTGTTTTTTTCCTCATAAATCTGAGATTTTCATGCGGGAAATAATTCTGGTTAACTTTAGTTACAATGTACAACACAAGACCTAATATGCATTTGTAAATAGGCAAATGTGCTGTTTATATTTGCATAAAACCCTACCCTGGCAGGTATACAGGCTACTAATCTTATGCAGCTTCTGAAAAAAGTTACAGAATTCCTTTTCACTTAAGTACCTAAAATCTGAAGTTTTTGGGAAATGAGTGCATCTATTGCATAAAATTTACGTTAAAATGTAATTTCATAAGCATTCTTCTTAATATTTTTCTGTAATATTCCCAGTCCTTGAAGTGAGGATTATATCTAGATGAAAAAATCCTGCGCAAACCATTTTTCAATCCTGGAAAGATTTAGTTACAATATAGCATTTTTTACTAAAAATATCTATTTTCCTAGTTTGATAATAAGTTTATATAGATAAGTTTATATAGAAAAAACAAATTAATGTAAGGGAAAGTATTGTTATTTGGAAAAACATAATTGGAGATCATACACCAGTCTCTTCCATAGATTAGGATACTCACCCAAACTGGTTTTTATCTTGCACAGCTAGCCAAATATTTCATGATACATTATTTTCATCACAAACAGATGATTTTGTGATATTGATTCAGAGATGCAGCTGAAATTACACAAGAAAAGCTGTCTGAAGAATACAAACTAAAATTTATGCAACATAATTTCTGAATTCTAGAATGAACTCTTTCTTTTTGTTTTCTTGCTGGTTTGGGTTTTTTACCCCCTGCTCTTGACATGTTCCAAAATCTCCCTTTAGGAAACACTCAAATCTTCAGATTGAAGCAACCCCTGATGCACAACGCAAGTTCAACTAAGCACTCAATTACATTTTGAAGAATCACACCCTCCTTAAAAGGAACTATAAATTGCACCTTATGATAATTTTATTATCCCCAGCCTGTTACTAATGTATTCATGATCACAGCTCTTTAAAAATGATTTTATGACTGGCTTACTCATCAGCTTCTAACACACTCTAGCCTAAAAACAACAGCATTTTTGAAATATTTACCTAAGACTAATGAGGACTTCAATCCTAAGCTCTGCTTTCAGCAAATGTGCAGGCTTCTGTTCCAAAAATAAATGAGAAATTAAGAGTTGTTAAATATCTTATTAAAATGATGACATTTGGAAGATTTTAATTTTTTTTGAGAAAGAAATGCAATTACATACCAGTTAACAGTGTCAGTCTAATGAAGTATAAAAGTGAAAACAACTTTTTCATTACAATAATCATGCAAACATAAAATAGTTTGGGTTGGAAAGGGACCTTGAAGATCATCTAGTTCCAATCCCTCTGCCATGGACAGGGACATCTTCCACCCAACCAGGTTGCTCAGGGCCCCATTGAACCTAGCCTTGAACACATTCAGAGGTTAGGCATCCACAGTTTCTCTGGACAACCTGTTCCAGTGGCTTACCACCCTCACCATAAGATTTTTTTCTTAATCAAAAGCTATCCAGAAGCTCAAGTAAATTAAATCTGTAGCTCTTAAATCATCAGCTGATGTAGTTGCTCCATCATAAAAAGCTACCAGGTTGGTCCAGCAGGATTTTCCCTTGCTGAAGCCATGCTAGCTGTCTTGAACCAGTAGTCTGAGTGAACCACTGTATGTGCACAAACCAAGTGACTTTGTACAACTGTGTTATCTTTATGGCTACTACTTCCTTTTGAGGACATCAAAATTAGCCCTTCCAGTCATGTGCTTAGAAAGAAAACTTTGAAACTGTGGGCTGCTTTTAAGCAGCCATGGCTTTGCTTTTCTGCAGATGACCTTGTGAAGGATTACCAACCAGTTTAAATAGAAAGACTTAGGAAAACAGATCATAACTGACGACCTTTTTGGAGTGTGATAATATTTGACTTCAATTTGTGATGTGTTGAAAGCAAAAAATGAGACAAAGAAATGAATAGCAATGGCAAATGATTAACAGTTTTGGAAAGTCAGATTATTCAGATCTATAAATGGTCACTAGCAATTATTGGCATGCATTAGTAAGGAGGCAGATAGGCTGGGCTGAAGTTTCAGTACATATTGCATGCTAAAAAATTGAATGGCTAGAATGTACTGGGCATCATAATTGGAAAGACAAGCTTTTATTAAACATTGGGAAAAAAATGCTCTATAAGATAAATAACAATTTAACTACACAAGATATATCCCAGATAATGGAAGAATACAATTATATGTACAAAACACCAGTACTAACACTACAGTACAAAGGATTTACTATAATTAGTCAAATAGCATCTAACTTATGGTGATAGCATTCACAAATAAATTTCAGATGTGGAGTTTTTATATTTATATTTTATGTGTGCAAAATAGGTTTCAAAATGGCAGAATTCACACTCCATATCATTTATAGTTTTAAGTAAGTTGGAAAATATTTTTGAATGAACAAGTTTACAAGTTATTTCTTTAAAAAGCGTAAAACTATCTTACTTTCTGGAGATTTTTTTTTTCTTAATCTAAAAACCAAATAAAATAAAAATATACCATTACCTCATGTCATGGCTTTGGCCAGGGCAGGGTTAATTTTTTGCAGTAGCTGGGAGACGTTTTGGCCATGGTCTGGATGTAATTCTGTACCACTTCATGTCAGTGCTGGTGGGGAGAAGGGTCCAAAAAACAGGGTGAACAGAGCAGTCCAATATTTGTTTGTTGCAGGGGATTTTGTGTAAATAATTTCCTCGTGTAAATAGTTTCCTTTTCCTACAGCTTTTGGTGTGAATATTGTTGTTATTGTTTTTTTCTCATTTTAATTGCTGTTTCCAATAAGTTTTTCTTATGTCAGTGCATGAACTTTGCATTTTTGCCTACAGTTGGAGGGTGAGGAAGAAAATGCTGCACATGGTTTTAGCTGGAGTACTACAATGAAGAACAGCACTTCTAAAACATGACACCTTGAAAGGGTAAAAGGCTGCATAGATCTTAGGATTGTTTAGTTATTTGCTCATAACTCGGCAAAATTTTCTCTCAGGGACCCGTAATTTAGGAGCAATTCTTGTTATTTGGATGGCATTAAAACAAGCGAGTTTAAAATATAAACAACCAGCATACTATAATAGAAACAACACAGAAAGAGAATGGGTTAAAATTTATGGGAAGACTTCACAGACATTTGTTGTCTTCCAGAAAAGAAGAAACAGGAAAAAAAAAAAGAGGATGTGCAACCCATGGATGCATCTTAGTCTCAGACACGCTTTGGAAAGAAGCAATGTGAATTTATGTTTTTTGAAATTTATGGGATGATTTCAAACACAAGTAGAAACGATGACCCAGTTCAGATGAAAACATGAAAGTAGTATAAAACATCTTAAAAATTGCAGACAGAGGCTTAATAACTGGACAAGTAGGAAAAAAATCAACTCTGGATGTGTATATGCAGTATAAACGCTGAGGAAGAAGCTGTGTATGATGCAAAAGTCAACGAATGAGATACACTGGAGACTTGTGAAGTTAGAGCAGGCCAGGGCAGAACTGCTACCACTGGCAGATCAAGAGTTTGATTCATTGTGTTTGGCCCAAAGCATAGGCAATATTTTCATTCACTGTCATGGCTGCTCAGGGAGAGATTAAATTGCTGGAACATATGGTCATTTCAGGTGCAGGTCTCTTATGTAGAGATGTGTGCACGGTTTTTGAATCCTGAGAAGAAATTATTAAAAGTGGGAAATGCCAAATATAGCAGCTTATGTTCTGGATGTGATAGCTACGCTGGCTCTCCACCAGATACTCTCCTTACCAATGAGAAATCAAATTATTTCAGTATTGGTTTGTCAAAGCTGTGAAGGCATATTCTGGTGCAAAAAACAAAATGATGCCAGTAATCAAGGTTCACCAGTTTTAATTAAAGTGAGGAATAAACAAGTATCCAGTTGACAAAGGTCATAATTTGGAAAGCAAAGGAAACAATCTGTTAAGCCAATGAGACTGCAAAAATGAAAAGATATGTAGAAAAATCTTGGAATGTTTTTAACTAAAAGACGTGAAAAATGATCTGGTATTCTTTAACCCTGACAAAGTGTTTAAAAGATAGGGGTGCACATCAGCTTTCTGAATAAACACTTTAAACATGAGATCAGACAGTAGAAGAGAACCACAGAAGCAAAAGTACCAGTAAGGAAGTTTTGGGTTGCATTTTTATCCATACGTATTCCTTATTTGAATAAATGGTGGGTTTGTGTTGTCAAGTTAGGTGATGTGAGGACATTAAAAAATGTTATTCTTGAAACTTATAGGAATTTCAGAATTTTAAAAATCTCTGGAAAATGTAAAATAAATATAATGTAAAATACAACACCCAAGAGATGCAAATACTTTAAAAAGTTACATTGGCAAGTAGGAAGCAAAAAAATGGAGAATCCTCTCACTTGCTTAGGAAGCCAACCTTCCTGAAGGTGAAGTCAGATCAGAATGTAAAGGAATTAAGTAAGAAAGACAAAATTTCCAGTACTAAACATTACTAATTAAATGAAACTGCTCATTTTCTTCAGACATTTAAACTGAAACAGGAATGCAGAAATGGAACCTGAAAATGTGAAAACTGGAATGAGGCTAAACAAATGTATTGTGTCTGGAAAACTGAATCTATAAATTGCTCCTGTAATTTGCTTCTAATTTTCTGCTAAAGAAGTAAACCAAAACAACAAAAATAGAATGAAGAAATGTATATGGAATTCTATCTGCCTAGATAGAGATAAATGTAGAGGAGAACTCACTCAAATAAAGAGAAGTGGACAAAATCTGTCCCACAACTCAGAAGGTACTGGAGCATCCCATTTCAGTTGTGATACAAAATTGAATAAGTTTGCCAAGCCTCAACTGATAAAATGTGAATGAAAAGGCAAAAACACTGTACCTAAAAATGACCACAAAGAGATCACAGAACTGATAAAACCGTTAATCCAGTAACATGAGAAATATCTCTGCCAGGCTTTGACTGGCAGCATAAAGACTTACATTCAATTACTAAAAATTCATCTCAAGAGTTCTAAGAGAAAAACAAGGAAATGAAATTAAACTGACTGGATACTTAACGAACTATATTTTTCCAGTTGAAAAGAGTGAATCAATGGCTTACAAAATAGTTGTTCTGTCTCTTCTCACTCAAAGAAGGAAAGGAAAAGAGATACTAACAGAATAGGGTAGTACACACTAAAACAGTCTACAAACTACTTTGCTTGTCTGGTATATGGACCAGGTGTTGGCCCATGGCAAGAAGCAGATGTGGCACAAGTATTAAATATTCATATGTTTTCATATCCTTTTCTTTAACCTATAAGGAATATCTGGTGGGGGTGGGGGGTTGCTTTTCAGGTAGAAAAACAAGACTAAAAAGATTAATTAAGTTCAGATTTACCTAAACATTTGATGGACAAGATTTTCCAGCTTTACTCTGAAAGCTCAGAATGTTGTTCTGTATATTGCTTTTTTGTTCTTTTCTCTACAGACTCTTTCATGAGTACTTGCCATAGTCAGGCATTCACCAAGAGATTAAAAAGCATTTGTGAAAAGTTTAAGTGATTAATTTCATATTATACATTATTGTGTAAAAACAGGAATATCAAAAAAAAATCTTAGAAATAGCACTGCTATTTTAAAATTCTTTATCTTAGATCTTGCCTAGCTTCCAACATTTCCAACCAATAGAAACAATGGCAGTTTTGTCATTTTCTAACTATTTAATGTTTTTGCATTTATTGATAGCGAAGTTGGAATAGAGAAATTGCATCATGTAGTATCATATCAACAGCTTAATTTTTAATCAACAGGGTAAGAAACCTTATACCTCTTAATAACTGAATATAATAAATAGTATAGCAGTATCTTAGTTCCTGCCAATGTTGTAAATAATTGCTTGATATGTCTACATTGCTTAAAGAGGTGCAGGGAGAACATCTTGCTTCCAAATCAAGCAGTACAGAACAATTCCCATCATTGCTTGGATCCCATTCCCTTTGGTGTATTTGTTTTAGACAGAACACTCTGGAACCATCAGAACATGAGGTGAGTAGTACACTCCCAGTGAGATACTGAATGATCAGGGAGCCAGTTCTTGAACTCAAATTGGTCCCCTTCTATTTAGCTGTGTAGGTCAAACCATTAAATAGGAGCCTGTTCTGGTCTGGGATCTCCACAATGTCACAACTTCCTTCAGGGCACATCTGCCTGTCTGACAAGGGGTCATCCATGGGCTGCAGGTGGACAACTTCTCCAGTGCCTGGAGCACCTCCTTCCCTGCCTTTTTCACTGATCTTGGCTCTGCAGGGTTGTTTCTGTTACATATTCCCAGTATTCTCTCACATTTCCTGTTACACAGCAGTTTTTACTCCACCACCGGGGAAGGCTCAGCTTTAGCTGTCAGTGGGTCTGTTTTGGATCTGGCCTGCATTGGGTCTGTCAAACATAGTAGCAACTTCTGACATGTTTTCATAGAAGCCACCCCTAAAGCTCCCCTACTACCGAAACTTTACACATAAACTCAATTGCAAAGACTTTTAGAAGGGTTTAGAAAGGTGCATATATAAGTAACAAAGCTGAACCTGGAATCAAAATAGGATACATTGTCATACCTGGTATTTGTGTGCCATTAAATCATATGGCAAAATTGTTCCTAAGTATGCAAGATGTGCCACTCCTTGTACTACAGCATGTAGTCGTCTTTTAAACTCACATGAGACTTGTGCTCACGTGAGTTTTTAGGTTTCTAGCTGTCAACACTCTAGTTACAAGACAATTCCAGAACCTTACTGGTTTAATGTTAAACACATGCTTCTAATAATGATCCTAAATGCATTCAATGGTCTGTCTGTATGAAGTGATTCATGATATAACAATCACTTTTTGAGTGCCTACTTTATGCTACCTGATTTTTCAAGATGACACATACAAACTCAATGATATTTAATGAGTGCAGTCAAGAAGATGAGCACTAAAGATTAATTATAGATTGTATTGAATAGTCCATTTCTTCCTTTTCTAACTTACTGTTAGATACCTCAAGAAATTAATTGAAAAAATTATGTTTCCCAAATGAAACAGTACTCCAAGTAAACACTCAGGCAGAGATTCAGTCAAGGGCAAATTCTCTAAATATTCATTATATTGTTGCTCTTACATTCTAAGAAAAAAGTCTATTGGCCTGACATTACACTTTTTTTTTTAATATTCATTATGCTTCCCTTTTGAGGTTATAGTGTCAACTAGCTAATCTTAGTGATTCTGCAATCAATCTTGAAAATGCTGAGTTGTGTTGGGGTTTTTGAGGCTTTTTTTTTTCTTACCAGAATAATATCCAATAACAGCAAACTGGTTGAATTACAATGATGATAGATTAGATAGATAGATAGATAGATAGATAGATAGATAGATAGATAACAAAATATTTTTAATGGACCAGTATATATAAATGATATGCAAATGCATTTACCTAATGAATCAGATTTTAAAAAATCAGATTAATCTAGTGTATTATTGCCTATGCACTAGAAAAAGATCCTTTATAAACTCACAGATATGTTTCAATTGCCTCTTCTCATGAGTGTTTTGATATTCCATGACCCAGGGAAAGATGAGGCTAATAATCTGCATCCATCCATAGTACACTGAGTTCTGGTTTTATTAAGGAATGGGATAAATACAGTCAGAAAAAACAAATATTGAAAAAGTTTAAATTGAAACTGATTATTAGCTGATGTTATATTAGGATACCACTGTTCTTTTGAAGATGATTTGAAATAGGAAAATTTTTGTCAAGATCTGCTTACAAAGGGAAGTAATTAAGTTCAGCAAGATGTTGCTGGCGATGCAATTTATTTGGAGGTATCACCCTCACCTTGTCTTCCCTGTCTGTCTTTCCTAAAGAGTCTGTATCCTTTCATTCCAACAGCTGGATCATTCCACCATATCTCTGTGAAGTCAATACGATCATAGCCCTACAGGCATGCATGTGCCTCTAATTCCTCATGTTTATCCTCCATGACATTTGCCTAGAGGCAAGTTGAGCCTCTCCCTGCTGGCTAGGGTGGTTGGAATTCCTTTCTGCTTCTCTTCAGATGCTCTCCTGCTAACTTTCAACTTCCCAGTCTCTCCTCATCTCTTCTTGGCCCTAGTAGGAAAGGGATGGACTGAGGGCTCTTTCCTCTGGGAACTTTGCTGTCCTCTTCATTATGAAAATACAGACATCTCTTGTAGCAACCAAATGGAAAAATCAGATAGTGGAATGGAATGTTTATAATACCAATTATGTGACAGTGAAGAAGACTTTTAATGAAGTGACTAAAAAACCAGAAATTTTACAAAATTTGTATGCACTTGAATCTGTATATGTTTATATACATATATTTGTATATTTTTTTCCTCTATATACAAATTAAGAATGATATTTTGGGCCATGATCCTCTATGAGAAAAAAAAATCAAAATATTCATCAGATGTGAAAAGATTAACAGTTTTTATATTAATTTCTGGACATGGATCCTGAACATGGTTTTGAGAAGGAAACAGGTCTTTATGATGTGGTCTGTGGTCCTGCATATAATATAGATAAGTAGTTTTGTTACAGTTATAAATAAGGAACTGTTTCTTACTAATAGCAATAAGCAAAACTAATGTAAATAAATACATTAAAATTGTGGAAAGTATGGTAACCATTTGTTTTTTAAAGAAATACTATGAATGTTATGCAGCAGCTTTATTGAATAGTCAGCTGATCTGCACTCAAAGTTCACAAAAAATCACATTTCTAAATGGCTGCCACGATGAATCCAATATATATCCAAAACTGAGCATACAGATGCAAGTTCATGACTGTTTTTCCAGATTTTCATCTTACTGCTGAAATTTTAATTCTCTTTCTTACAGAAAAATTCACACTTTCTCTTTACTCAAACTGTAAAATTTGACTTCTATATCAATTCTTATGCCTCTCAATAAATGTGAGAATTAGCTTTGGCACCTCTGTTGCACAGTGTACAAAGGTTCATAGCATTATCACCTGCAGTCAAGGTCTTCACATTGTTGGAGTTTCAAACATTTGATACTTCAACCTGCTCTTTTTAAATGCTTATAAAATTAATATAAGGCAGAGTCATTCTCTCTTGATTTTTGTTAATCCTGACATGCTTAAACAGACAAATTGACTTTCATATTATTGGGATGCCAGGTGGAAAAACTCATCTGATCTGATCTTTCATAGAAAGTACAGCAAAATGGGACCACAGTTTATGTAATCACTTCACAAATTTCAAAATAAACACCTGAAATCAGATTTGATATTCAAAAGTCAAAAGTTTGTTATCTTCAGAAATACTAAAAAATATAGTGGTTTTAATAACAGAGTATCTTTGAGTTCTGGAAAAAATTTCATTCTTTGGAAGACAAGGCGTACTTCAAAAGCTATGTATTCTTACCTAGATTGAATTTTCTACAATAACCTAGAGAAGCAATGGTGTTTGAATGTAAATTTTCATAGGAACATGCACAAATTATATTTGTAAGTGCATTCTATACCTATCCTATAAATGTAATCTTTGTGCAGCCTTGTTGTGGTCTCTGGAACATTTGTAATCCACCTGAGTACCCTTTTTTTACATTTCTCTGGCTAACAGACCTACCCAGATGTGAGCCTAAAAGCAATTCTCCATAAAGTGTAAATTAGTGAGCCACTAAACCACTGAACCCTCTGTGACACTATCATGGTTTTAAACCCAGCTGAAATTTGAGCATTGCTGCTTGCTCAACTGCTTCCTATTTCCCTCCTTACCCCAGGGAAATGGGGAGGAGAATCAAACCAAAAATTGTATGTTGAGATAAGAACAGATTAATAATTTAAAATTAAATAAAATACAGTAATTATGGTAAATGTTAATGAAAAGGGAAAGCCAAGGGGATGCAGAATGCAATTGCTCACCACGTGCTGACCAATGTCAGAGCCCCTTTCCTGAACTCAGGTAGGCTGCCCCTCTGGGTAACTCCCCTCAGTCTACAATCTAGGCAGGATGTTCTGTGGTGTGGAATATCCCTTTGGTCAGTTCAGGTCACTTGTCCCGGCTGTGCTCCCTCCCAGTTTCTTTTGCATCCCTTCTCACTGGTAGAGCACGAGACAATGGAAAACATTCTTCATTTAAGACAAACACAACATAGCAAAAAGCAAAAACTTCAGCATGTCATCAACACCATTGTCATCACAGATCCAAAACCCAACACTGTAACAGAACTGAGAAGAAATTAAGTTTTTTCTCAGCAGAAACCAGGACGGACACTCTCAGCAGCCTGTTCAACTCACACAGACTGGTCTGGAGAACATTGCCACCATGGGTCTGGTGAACTGCCTTCTACATTACATGATGGAGCAGATTTTTGATGGGAAAATTAGATGGCAAGGATCACACAATTATGTTGGCTTTATTCTAAAAAGTAAATTACTTCTATAATCTAGTATTTTGATTCTTTTTATTTTGAATTTATATGGGAACAAAATTATTGTGAACCAGAATCAAGTGTGCATTTATATACACGTGTGTGTATATATATATATATATATATATATATACATATATATATAACTTTAATATTTTCTTTTTTATTGACACACTACATGTGAGACTTGTGTGAAAAGCAAATGTAAACAAAACAAGAAATAATTTCTATTTTATTTCCTTCTCTAGTGGTAGTCATACCATGTATGAAGTCAACAGTGTAGTACAGTGCTTCATTCCAGGTGACTTAATTTCTACCTGAAAATCACATTTTCATAAATTCCAGCAATAGTTTAAGGGGTGGATAAGTTAGTTAAGGAAAAGAAAGGAGGCAAATGGCTCTGTACTAGGCTGCAAAGTTCAGACAAAATTACAGGCAATTATATAAACAGCAAATATCTATACCTTCTATATTTCCTCACTTAGAGGTATCCATATTTCTTACAGCAACATAACACATATCTACTTCTGTTTTTCAGAAATGTTCAAAAATTCATACTGAGAACAATTTTCATGGGTATCATAAGGCCTTTTGGATATAGGCTAGCATAGCCCAGTATAGCAGTATGGCATTCAATAGAATGTTTCTGATTTACAAATTGCTGATCACCTGAAGTCAGCAAATCAAAAAAAAATGAAACAAAACTTAAAACCAGTAAAAGAACAAAAAAAAAAAAAAAAGGCAAAAACATACCAAACCAATGATTGATAAAGCTCTGTATTTCACTGTGGTATACCTCATTCTATTATAGCTCTTTCTAGGATAGTACATTTTCCATATCGGTATGTTCCCGTATCTCAAAACAACCAACAGCCTGGAAATTTAGAAGCAAAACATCCAATCTGAAAGTCTGGTTGTTAAATCCAACACTACAGTTAAAATCCAGTCCAATACCAACTTTTTCTTGTTTTTAAATCTTCCTGGTGTTTTGTTCCATCAGCTTGTTATAGACCATGACCTGTAAGTCATTCCTGCAAAGCTGATTTCTAGTCAATAAGATCCCAGCCTTGTCCTTCCAGCTAGTCTGACTCAGCTGTGGTTAACCTCACTATGGGAAGTGCTCTCCAAGCAAGTGCCTCCAGGATTTGGAAGCCTTGCATTATTCCATTTGGCTTTTTTCCTCAGCTGCCAGTACTGGGCCAGGTGCAGTCTCATCAGACCTCTGACGGAGAAGGAAGACTCGTTCACCAGATGGTGATCTACAAGTCTCGTCTTTATTCCTGAATCGCCAATTATTATACACCTTTTAATTAGCTCATGCATAGTGCAAAATCCCAGCTCACCATTGGCTAATTAGTTATCAGCTATCTACGTGCTGTTTTGGTGCAACTTCTACTACTTTCCCAAGCCGTTTCGCTTTACCGCCTGTTTTTGTGCATTACTTCACCCCGTGGGACAAGGACACACAGTTTAATTGGAATGGCAACTCCCCTCATTCTCTATCTCAGTCAAATTAATCTCACTGTGACCTTTAGCTCGGAGCCAGCTTGTTACAAAGCTCTCAACAGACCTCCTCAGGTCTCTGGTTTGGATCAAACCCTGGCCTCACCAGTACTGCTGGTGTGGCTTGAGGAATGGAATAAGAGGGTGACGTTTAGCTACCTTATGAGCCAGAGCACAGTTGCCAGGCTGGAAGTGCAGCCTTTGACTACAGCAGCAACTGCTGTGGCAAACTGTGGAGAGCCTTCCAGAACCTTCCAAAGGCTGACGGAGACTGGATCCTTCAAGGTCCCTTCCAGCTCAGATGGTTCTGTGACCCGTACCATGGCACCAAGCCTTGTGTTCCCCTACCTTTCTGCTCCTTTGTCCTCTGCAGGGTTGCAGCACACATGATCCCAGGGGCCAGGAATGGCAGCCCTTGCTGCCTCTCACTGGGCTCACACCCTACCCTTCCCATGGGAACCCCCCACATTTCACAGCTCAGGCATGGTTCCCCCAAGGCCAGGGTACCCCACTGCCCATTGGGATGTCCTCATCCTCCAGCCAGGGCCTCACTGGCTCCAGCAGGGAAAGTAGCACGCCCAGGCCTCCCTCCTTTCCCCAGGGCTGTTTCTCTTGTATTGCCAGGCAGTGCTCAGGGTCAGGGCAGAAACAATCCCACTGAACTGTGCAATGAGGCCTCCACCCTGGGTACACCTGTGCTGTCCCCACCCATTCCAGAACATCCTGTGACCTGGTGGGTCCATCCCATCCTGTCCCACAGCTCCACAAGCCTGGGGCAGGACAATCTGTCTGCACTGCCTTGCATTGCACTGAATTCACCCACCAAGCTTGTAATTTCATCATGGAATATTGTCAGGTTGTTCAGGCATGATTTCCCATTTGTAAACCCATGTTTATAGTTTCAAATCACTGTCATGTCCTTTCTGTGTCTATGAAGGTTTTTCAGGTTTGTTTGCTCGATCATCTACCCAAGGACTTAGGTTAAGACAAATGGCTTGTGGTTTCTCACATCTTCCGTCTTCCTCTTCTTGAAAATAGGAATGATATTTACTTTCTCCTAGTCCTTATGAATCTCACCCGACCACCATGGCCTTTCATAAATTACAGAGAGTGGCCTTGCAATGACATCAGTCAGCTCCTTTGACTTTTATGGGTGAATCCCAAGTGAAGTTAATTTCCTTGTAAACATAGCTTAAACCAAAAAATAAATAAATCATATTAGTGTATCACAAAATGGAGCTGAACTTTCAATACAATAGACTCTGGACTGAAATATTTTCTTACTTATTCATTAAACAACATTCAATCCCAGCACTTTAAATCCAATTGTGCATTTGCACTGCAGAACAAAACTAGAGCTTAAAGTTGCTATGGTTTCCTAGCAAGAGAAATGACTGAAATTATATGGGCTTGAGAAAAAAATGGTGATTTGACAAGGGTTTTTTCATTTATTTGCTTTTTTGTTTGTGCATATTAACTGAATGACCCTCTTTTTTCTCTTACTATATCAAGGATTTCAGGTGCCTTTGTCAATGCTGTGGTAGCTAACTCTGAAATAAACTGTCCTGGTGACCCCTCCTCAGTCCTCTGCTTAGTTCCAAGGAGCAAAGCCCCTGACATTTCAGTATTACGTGTGATCTGTTTGACTACTGTCTGCTTATGGCATCCAGCAGAAGAGGTATTGTTTATTCAGCTCCTGCCACAATAAAATTTACGGTGTAGTCCAGCAAACTGGGATCTGTGTGTCTGCTCTCTCTAAATGATACTTGTTTTTCAATGCAGAAGCTGTGTTGTTGCCGTTGACAACCACAGCCTGCTATTAGCATGCAGCCATTATGTTGCAGAAGTATTGAACACCAGATGAAAGTGCTATTTGCTGTTAATTTGTAAACAATACATAGCATGAGCATCAACAAGGAAGATTTTCTAGGAGGAAAGAAGGATTTAGGTGCCAAAATCATTGTAGACTCTGTCAGACTTAAGTTGTCAGACATAAAAACACACATATAGGAAAAAACATTTTAATTATCATTATAGATTATGTGGAAATTTTACAAATTCAGAGTCTTCAACTTCCAAACTTCATTCTATCATTTAACTTTGGACTAATTAAACACCAACAAAATTATACCCAGCAACCCTTATGGTATGCTCATATAAATGTTCATTAATAATTCTCCTGGTACAGGTAGTCACATCATAACTGAATGTCAACTAATCATTAGGGACTGGAAAAAAAAGAAATTTCTCTAATAGAGAAATTAACTAAAATGCCACAGAGTGTTGTTGGAATTTTTTAACTATCATGTTGAAGTCACTGATTGTACAAAGCCATCCTCAGTGGGATAAAAGGAGTTGATAAATTTTGTAGCAACAAAATTGAATAAATTGCCTTTTGATTTGAGGCAACTAACTCTTAATTGGTGATAACAGTCAGAACTCTAAACCATTAATAATATATATGTTTGGAATTTACTTAAATACTGTAAGAATGACAGAATTGGAGAATGGCAATGAGATGAAACACCTACTACTACAAACTACTACTACATTTCAAAAGTAGTACAAAAAAATACACTGATCAGACCAACTGCATGTTTCCTCCTATTGATCAGGTTTCTTGTGATTTTTGAATATTTTTATGCATGTAAATGGAATTGTCTTAGATAAAGACCAAACTTTAGAGCTACACTAGATACAATTATGAAATATTAAATATCTGGGGTCAGAAGAGTTCAAACTTTTCAAAAGGCTGCTGTATAGTTCAGTGGATTTAAGATTATTTTTTACCTATTGCAGAAAAAAATGAACACAAATCTGTCCTGAGGTGATCATCCAAGTCTTTTCAGAAGCTAAGTAATTCTCTTCAATTCCTCGTTTGCCTCCCCGTTTACCAGACTTCTGCTGACACTCACTCAGGGCTTACAATTGAATCTTAATTGAAGCTACAGAAATTGGTTCAAAGAACATAGACATGATGTCACATAGATTAAATTCATATTTTCGTCTGACTTCCAAAGCTTTATTCAATGACGTCTGACATGAGAGTCTGAGATAGGAAATGTACCATCTTTGTGATATCTTCTATACTCACTCCTTAGTACATATCTGGAGATGCATATTATCCCCCGAGTCAGGTAATTGGCCAGTGGTACGGAGGTATTTCTTCATTAATATCAGATAATTCTTAACTTTGAGGAGTTCCATGAGATTTACCAACATCCTTGGAAAATAGTTTATCATCTTGCCCACATACCAGGTCACTAGAAGTTGGCGTTTGCACACATTCTTCTAAGGACTTGAATATCACAGGATACTGCAGGTCATATAAGCACATCCTTCAGAATTTCCTAAATATACCACAGTACATTTCTCACATATGCCATGACAATGTTGGCCATCTGGAGTGATTGTTTTACTTTGCAGATCAAATTTGGAGACGAAATGCTGGGTTCTGTATGTAGGATATATAATTCTGTCCCAGTTCCGGCCTTTGCACTCGATTCTTCTGCTATGTTTGTTTTCCTCAGTCAGAGGTAAAATCTCTGTCAAACTCTTTCTGCATGTGATCATTCCCTCACAATCCAGGTAACAGCAGAAAACTGTGAGAGTAGTCAAGGGGTGATAGGGACATTAACCTTATCTGGGTTGTGCTCAAAGAAATATTGCAGCCTCTTCCAGGAATGTTTGCTATGAGCTGGTTTCTCAATATGGATACTAGTCAAAAGTGTGTATTCCTCAGAAGGTTCATGCAACCTACAGTGATGATGGACAATCAGCTATCTGGTACTGGACTATTGAACTCTGACTAATGCATGTGCTCAACTGCAGTGGTGTTTAGACGTGGATTCCTGAAGAAGGGTATATTAATGATACCCAATGATATTATGTTAATAGAGCAGTCAGCCAAAAAGGACATAGATAAAATTATTAAAAATATTTTCTGCTCTAGAAACCCTAATACATATAAGACTGGGTTTGTGATGTCTAAGTCATTTATTTTTTAACACTTGTAATCTAATGAAAGGAAAAGCAAAGCAATCCTTGTTAGTGGATAAGGAGTAAGGAGACTACAGGAAATAATCTGAAGTCTTACTGAAAGTAGTAGTCTGAAAATATGAGAGCTAACTAACACATCAAAGGAGTCTCTGTCAGCAATCATAGCGGCAGCTAAGAAGGAATGAGATGTGGGTTCTTCTAATCTGAATTCAGGCTTCAAACTGTACCTTGTCAGTAAAATCCTAGTTGTGGCTACTCTTTGCCGATCAAGGTCAGAACAGCATTTGATTATGCAAAAGATTTATTTCAAGACTAAGTTATTTTATTGAATAAAATAGAGCTAGAATTAACGAGTACTATTAGAGAGGTGAATAAATCCTGAAGAATAAGTGAGGGAGCATGTGACACTAAATTCAGATCTGTTAGGAATTTCATGTATAGGATTGAAAAAAGGAAATATTTCAGTTGATTTTGAAACAAATGGGCAACCCTTAGAGTTGACCATAATGCTCATAAAAGTATGTGTATGTTCTGGATGTTGTGAAATTATAGAAGGCTATAAAGAAAGCAGCTGAAAAGTTAAAAAGCATTAGAGATAAAGGTGTTGTTTAAGTTTTCAGCAGGTGTCATGAAAGTAGAAGATAAACCATGTAGTGATGACAGAGGAAGTCCATGAACTAATGCATGGTCGAAAATAATACAAAGGTTAGAAAAATATCAAAGCTGATAGAATAATAGCATCAAGAAGAAAAGTATGAAAGATTGAAATGTGATTTCCTTTTCTCTTTAATACCAAAAAGTAATGATACTATATTTCTAGCTGAAAATACCAGGTAAGAGTAGTGTTAAGCTCCAAAGGGAATAACCTTACCCATTAGGAAATTTAAAGGAAAATTATGTAACTCTGATTTTAAAACTCTCATTATATTGCCTAATTTCTCTTAAGCCTGTTAGAGTTCTTACCAATTTTATGTTTCTATAGTCTTTAAAATATAAAAGAAGACTAAAAATGGGATTGAATGCAGCGTGGATTTGCTAAAGTTTGTTGAAAAATATTAAAGTAATAGAATAAGATAGCTCATTCTTCTTTATAAATTATTTTCTAGACAAGAGAATTGTATTAGAATTCATGTACCTGGACTTCAACAGAAACAGTACCAGATGGAAATTATCAGCCTATGTGAACAAAATTAAGATTTTTACTGTGATAACTGATTATTTAAAGAGCAGTCTAAGATGTTTTTCTCCATGAATAATGACAGAGAGGAAGCTAACAGAATTGAATGAGGCTAACTTTGGAATAGTTGACATGAGGAAGACAGACAGCTATTATTTAATGCTTTTATATGTGGGGGAGGGTCTTTTTTTTAATTATTACCTTTTATTGGATTACATCACTTGACAACTGGAAGTTAAGAAACCATTGTGAAAACAGAGGACTAAATAAATGCATCAGAAAAATATGAATAATCTTGAGGAGTAAATCAGATCAAATTTAAGAGCATGAACTCAAAATTATCTGAAAATTGGATTTTACTTACAAATTATGAGATTTTTCAATTGAAAAAGAAGAAGAGGAAAAAAGACTCAAGCTACCCATTTCTTAGTACAAAGTGAAATTTAGTTCAACTCTTGGATAGCACATTTTAGATATTTATACCAGCACTGGTAATCCCAAACTCCTTCTGCAGCCAGCAAAGAGAAATAGGCACTTTTAGGAAGTGAGGACTTTAATCAGTTTTAAGCATCTGCCTTGGGATGAGAGAAATTGCACCCTGAGCCTTGCTTCCCCCTGTGAAGGAAGAGTAAACTTCTAAGTAAGCTTAGAAAAAAAAAATGCAGTCTTCTTGCTGTTAAGAGTACTACCCTAGTTAACTACAATTGAGATGTGGCAGTGAAAATGGCAAATGAAAAATCTGGATGTATTGAATAAGGTGGTAGAAAGGGTAATATCAAGTTTATCAAATACACAGAAGAGATTTTATCTGAAATACTCTGAACAGGATATCTATGACCAGAAGAAAAATTAGATCAGGAAAAATTCATATGTGAAACTTTTTCACTTTATGAAATGGATAATAGTATATACAATTGACCTGATATTCCAAGAAATTCAATCCCGTTAAAATCTCTGATATTGTATAAAGGAAAGTATTTTTTTATAACATTTCAGGAAGTAGAAATCAGTGCCTGCAGAGACAAGGTGTAAAAATAGTTTTGCAAATACTAGTGCCTCCAGAACAGTCTTAAGTTGAGAAAATGTTACAAATATGGCTACAAATTAGATAAAACCTAAAATGTTACCAAATTTTGGGAACATTCACATTCTAAAAGATAGGTGGAAGCGAAGCTTTATGATTTAGTCCCATCCCTAATTAAAAACATGATTGCTATATTTTTTAATGAAAATTATTTTCATATAAATTGTTTAATTATATTTTACCCTAAGTTAAAATACTAATTAGTAAATATTGAACATGCTTGCTAAATAAGTAGGATCTTCAAGTTGTGTTTTAATAGCTTTTTATTTCATACTGTAATTTAATTACAAACATAAATTATACACAATAATTAACAATATTGAGCTGGTACAGCAGGTTAAATTTTGCTTTACTGAAATTTGCCTTTTAAAAGCAAGCTATGCAAAGTGGGATCTTGGGCCGTGCTTTGAAGACTTAAATTTAGACAGTAAAGGAACCTTTCAAGATAGGCTTCAAGTTCATAACACATATATTTAGGTGTTCATATGTAAATTTCTGTACATAAGCTAGTTGTCTAAGTTGCCCTGGAGATCTATAGAGATCTACCCAGTACAGTAAATGGATCTTAGAGAGCTCTTAAGGCCAAGGCTTTTAGAAGTGCCACTCTTAACCCACACATAAGAGCAGTGCAATTTAAGAAACTCTAGGACATCTGACACAAGATGTGGAGAAGCAGCTATGTGGAATAAGCAGAGACATTTCAAATGGCATTAGATGGAAATATTTTAAAGGTGTGTGGAAGTGGCATTTGAGGATATGATTTAGTGGAGAACATTCTGGTGCTGGTTAATGCTTTTACTCAGTGACATAAGGGCTCTTTTCCAAATTTTATGATTCTGGGATTCCATACCTAGCTGGAGCACCAGAACTGAGCCTGAGAGAAACACTGTGATGGACTCAAAGCTTACTACATCAGCAATGTTTAAAAATAAAATTTTCTTTTCAACACAATATGAAATTTACTGCTACAGGAGGCAAGAAGCCAAAACTGACTGAAAAATTCAAGAAACAAATTCACTTGAAAATCAGTAAGTGTAATGGAGTAGATAAAGTGTCCAGCTGGATAAGCTACCTGTCCTATAGTAACTAAGAGCATACTGAAATTTTGCAAAAAAAGGAAAGAGCTCTGAGCAGAAGATTATGAATTCTGGTGCTCCTTCACTGCTGTTCTTTAGAGGAGCTCTAATTTGCATCTTAAACCAGCCTTAAATCTCCTAATGGATGTTATACCTACCTTTCACATTATCCAAAAGCCTCTTTTCCAGATCAGAGAGAAGACTCCATCCTGACTTTCAGTTGAATTCATTTGGCCATGCAATATGAGCACTCATTGAAGATGCCTTGAGAAGACAATGATCTCCATTTTGCTATTTCTTCACCTACTTTTATTTCTTCATTCTCACATTCTATCTCACCTGTTTTCTCCGTCTTCACAACTGCTACAATCTAATCTCATTTCTGTTTACCTCTCACCCTCTACACACACAGACATACACACATGTTCATGCACATAATGCACACACATAGAATTTAAAGACCTTGCTTCTCTAATCTGCTTTATTTCCCCTATGCTCTTATACCCATATACTCCTTTCCACTCAAAAAAGCAGAAACAAATCAAGCAAACAGCAGTACCATCAAGTTGTGTATAAAATGAACCTAAGTAACCATGTAATTATTCTCACTCTATTGCAACTGCTCTTTATTGCTCTCACTTATTGTGTCATCTTTCATATTGCTAGAATGTAGACTCCTTGGGGAAGGGACCACATCATTTATTTTCTTTTTGAAGTACCTTCAGCACCTCAGGCTCTTTGCAAGTAACAAATAATAATAATAACCATTAATCAGGTAATGGGATCAGTAGAAAGCACCAGTCATCAACAATTAAAACCTTAGCAACAGTAGGCAGGCTCCTACTTTAGAATTTAGAAAGACTTTTCTTTCTGCTCCCTTCCAATTAAAAAGCTAACTTGGTTTACCCAACATAAAATGCAGGACATCTCAATTGACCTTCTATTTGCCTACACTTTTTTTTACCCTTTGGGCTCAGAGGATGAGTGAAATGTATATTTACATTTAAGTGACCCATCATTTCAAATATATACCTGTTTTCTGATCACACCAAATAGCAAAGGAGGTTAAACTGAAGTTCTAGACTCAGTTGAGAGCATGCTGAAATTTGCTAGAGCTGAAGGAGCAGGTGATGTTATTTGACTTTGTCAGTTGATATTGAAATCCAATGTGTTTTCAGCACCTAACTAGTATAATCAAGGATGTCTGAATCCAGGATGACACAGCATTTCCATGCAGCTGGTAGCAAGAGGAATTTTTATTCTGCAGCCTGTCTTCACTACTGGAAACAGTGTTCTTTTTCTTTTTTGAGTCCTTTGCTCACAACGGTATAAAAAATGCTTTCAATAGCATTTCTAAGTGACCAGTTGATATTAAGATTTTTTCCCCCTGGATGGCAATGACTAGGCATACAGTCTATTTCTGCATATCATCTATTAACATCTTAGTCTATTTTTGTCTATATCCAAAGCTGTCATATAATTATTCTTTACAGTTTTAATTATAGCAAAACACCATATAATGTTGATGAAAGACCTTTAATTTCACTTCCAGGACTTAGAAAATTTCCAGAATAAATAAGGGAAAGATGCTTTCTTTATTGAAACAAATAAAATCTCTTAATTGAAAATATTGATAGAGGCACACTTTAGGCACAGATCGTTATGTAATTCTAGTGAATACATCAGTTTAATCTCCAAACACTTTCCATTTTTCCCAAGACTCACTTTTTCTCCTCCCCAGTTCTATCACTCATTCCAGTACAATCTAAAGATTTATTCTACTTAGCTTTACCTATAAATGTTTCCATCCCCTGATCTGTCTATTCACATTTTGAAGACTAAATATTCATACCTATTAATATTCGTATCTCTAAATAAATCAGATACTGAAATACTTACATGTCCCTACTTTTTCCTTATTCATATTTAATAATTGGCCCTAAAATAAGGTCATTTCCTTTTTTAACCTTGTATTATATGTAAGCTCTTAAAAGGCCTATGCACATAGCTTCTGTATATTTTTGTATCAACAGATAAAACCTAAATGGTTTATATAAATAAATTCTGAAAATTCATTTCTGCAGAATGCCAAGGTTTACAGAAGATAAGTTAAAAAATGAAACCAGTGAGAGAGGTGGAGTGGAGGTTAATAAGTGAAATTAATTTTTTGCACAAGTATTTATACACATACATAACAATTATCACAGAGATACAGATGTCTTTTATGCTTCACTCATATTTTTTATTCTTTTAGCCCAGTAACTCATTTATAATTTGGATTACAACCTCTGGGGAACACAAGACATATTCTATTTCTGCTGTGAGACACACAGCATACCTTTACAGATTTGACACTGAACACCAATGTGGATGGCTTCATTTCTGTGCTCCATATTTCACATGCTGCCCTGATATTACTTCCCACAGCATGTAATTTGGAGAAAGATGTTATTTTCCATGTCTTTAAAAATTTGCCAACACAGCTGCCAGAAGATGTGGTTAGAGCATGTGGTAGCACACTTGTGATATTTTATTCATAGAGTGCAAAAAAGTAACATCAAAATCCTCTCTCAGGAATTTTTTAAAAACTTGAAATCCCAGTTTGCATGGGAGAATCTTGAAGGACATCCACTGTGCTATCATGTGGTAGTGCTGGAAGTGCCCAATTTTATTGGTGCTACCCTTAAGCTGGCTGGATTTACATGTTTTTTATGCCCTGTTGATATATTTTGTGCTTAGTGAAATGAAAGAATCCTCCCGCATTCAGCTTTATAATTATGAAAACTTCCTCTCCTTGATTCATGACAAAATATTCAAGTGTTGGGGAGAGTAGTGGTGGTGTGTTTTTTAGTTGCTTCTCCCGAGGGAGTATGTGGACTCTGTATAGGAGCTCATCCATAAACTAACTGACAGAGAAGGACTGGATGTAGACTTAGGAAAAGCAGATAGGAGAGGGGCTTACAGGACCATAGTTTTCCCCCTACTCCTTGAGAGGGATCACACTTTTGGCAATTGGAGATCATGGAATCAGTGATAGAAAGAAATAAAAGTTCATTAATCCATTGCCTGTGTTTTAACCCTGAATTACTATGTATCTCTTAGTGTTGTGCTTGATATTTGCTGTTTGACTTTTCTGCCCCTGAACCCTAAGTAATTGTTATGACATATGCATGGTGAATGCTGACCCTTAGCTGCTAAATCTGCATTCGCTGTGTTATCACTACAGTGCTGGGAGTGTGCTGAAACTCTTCTGTGATCAAGACTGATAACTCATAAGTGTTCTCACCTACTGGATGTGGTTTACACTTGCCCCTTTCTCCATTAACCCCTGCACCAAATAGCTAAACCATGACATTATTTCATAACAAAGAATGCCTTTCTCTAAGCTGAAAAAATGCTGGTCTTTTTTTTTTTTTAAATTTTGTTATGCTGCTTGAACTAGATATATTACAAGGCTTCAGTAGCATTTGATTTACAACATTACAGCCAAGACTTTTATTGTTAACATTAAGCAGTGCTGTTGCAGGCAATGGTTTCACATACATTGTACTGCAGCACTGCACCCTTTGGTTGTGACAGGTTTTTTTTGCTATGCTACTCAGTGATCAGGCATATACTGAGCAAAATCACTGAGCTGGGTTTTATAAATACATAACTGACGATTACATTTCCCTCACAGCCTCATGTGCAGTCTTATGCCTTGCAGTTCACTGCCTTTAACCAGCGTGTGTCTCTGATAATTGGTTTTCTTCTGGCATCATTTCTGGAGCTAGTGTTGAGTGGGTGTATAGAGCAGGCTGTTCTTGTCCTTTCATGTGGGAGGAGATACTGTGATTTCAGCCAACACCCCAGCATTTAGCTTCTGAGCTGCCCAAAGCCAAGCTTTTCCCACAGTGTTTAAACAAGATTTATGTTCTGAGTTTGGGACTGGAGGTTACTTTACTGCCTGTTGTGTTGTGTGAGCCAGTGCCACCAAGGGCCTTGCACCCAGCAGAGTGTGTGAAGGATAAGGTCACTTTTTGTGAGGCTTTCTTTGATCACACAGCTGCATCCAGGGCAGAAGGAGTGACTGTGGGGAGGAAAAGTGAGGTGATGAAATTTCCCTCAGACCATAAGATATTAGAAGAGGAATCTCAGAATTTGTCTCCCCTCTTGGCTAACAAACTAATAGCTAAAGGAAACTATTCTTGCCAGAATTTTGAAGAGGCTGTTTTCCTTTGCTTGGTGATGTGCTGGAGCTCTTTTTATGAAAAATATGTGCTGCCTCTTTACTTGAAAAGAGATTTGGTTTAAGGATCCTAACTCTGGACTGTGGCCTTGTAGCTCCTCATTCACTAGAGAAATATTTTTCCTGCCAATTTTTCAATGGCAAAGGAACAGTCTTATTCCTTCTAGATTTCATTTGAGTATTTTCTTCTCCATGGTTGTTTGTGAATACTTGATCCCAACATGCATTTATCAGATGTCTTCCGCCAAATGCCAGAGAATGAGGTGTCTTTCAGCATCCTTGGTATATATTTTGCTGCAAGACTGCAACAGTGTTGGAAGATGACCTGCAGTAAAATTAGAGAAAATTGGAAAGTTTTATTCATACTATAACAGAGATTATAACAGTATAGAAAATACAGGGTGAAATGCAGTTGCTGCTTCCTGGATGGAACACACTTGGCATACACAGAATCTATTTCATGATGATTCTCCACACACAGCCTGCAACCCTAAGTACATGTTAAGTGGGGCTAAATGGAGGGTAGAGCAGAGTGAACATACTGTGGCCAGGCTATGCTGAAAACTTTGCAGGCATGGGAAGTCAATGATATCCTGCAGCTGATAAACCTCACAGAAGCTGCCAGCCAAGGGGGATAGGAGAAAATATCTTGCTGCCAAGCCAGCACCTGTTGTTGAATTTGGTTCAATATAATCTGATTATAATACTAACACACACCTCCAACCCAAAGCTACCAGCCTCCAAGGTATGACCACCCCTCACTGAGCGAGAGCTATATATTTGATCAACCATATCTTTAAGAGAGGAGCAAGAGAATTTTACACCAAGCAGTAATAAAATATGTATGACTAAAGTCACTGAAGCTCTATTTAAATGTAAATAAATAGTAAAAAAATGAGTTAGGGATGGGGAAAATTTGGGGAAGACTCCGTTTTAACTTCTGGGATTGGTTTAGTGCCTTGGAATGGCTACCAAGAACAGAGGCTAGAGTAAAGAGCATGGGTATTCATTAAAGAACTTCAATAGATACACCTTGGGCTGTCAATGGAGTTCAGAGTTATACATTAATGCAATAGAGAATCTGAAAAATATAAAAGCTAAAAACTTAAGGCATCAGGTTAATGGACTGGACTTGTCTTCTCCCTCATAGTGATGCTTATTAATTAAAAATCATGCTCTATATGTGCTGAATGATTGTCTTGAAATATATTTCATTGGTGATTTGAGCTTGTCTGTATATTATTTCAATTAAATTTTTGCAGTCATTTAATGATCAGCAGTCTTTGAACCTTAACCTTTTTCTTAACAATTTTCTATTATCAGCATGTTTATTAATAAAGTGTATTATTCCCTAAACTGTTAAGTCTGACTGTTTCAAGGATGACAGCACTCATCAGCAGCAGATGACATACTCAACTAAAATTGAAGTGTTCCAGGAGGGGGTCCCTCTTTAAAGGATTTGACTCCAATGTGCTGTTGGCACATGTCCCAGAACAAGTTAGTTGAACTGCACTCCAATAAAGCAGACTGATCAGTGGAGTCCCAATAATGGGACAGTGACAGACTGGTTGGGCATAAGGGTGTCAACTTTCCTGGGGTGTTGACAGATGGATCAAACAAAAAGGGTTCAAGGAAACCTCCCTTTCATGTGACAATCAGGAATGGTAAAGTATCAGAACATGAAGGAGTATTCTTTTCCTTATGATTCTTGTGTTCAGCTGCTACTCTTAGATGGAACACAATCCCTGATACCCTAAAGATCTATCATACAGCTATAGCTCATCTGTAGGTATAAGCACATCACCTAGTGCAAGGTAACCTTAAAAATAACTTTACATCAATACAGATAGCAGCATAGCAAAGCATAATAAAAATGATAGAAAAGATAAGAACAGATTGACTTTAGTTACGGTTAAGTAACTGGGACATGTTACAAGAGTCACAAATGAGAAATGAGCCATACAAAGGTCAACAGACCAGCTTAGTTATACATCATAGAGCTTAACTTTAATAGGATAACATGATTGAAGAGTAGATCTTTCCCATACACAAATTAGAATAACTTCATGATTAGAATGTCCTATTGTTTAGATAATGTGACTTTATATTACCAATACGATAACCATTGAAGTTTATACAAAAAATTTGTTCCCCTGTTGCATAACTTGTATTTATGCCAACCCACCCATCTGGAGATCTCCTGAGAACATCACTGGAATATATTCTTTGAATTAAGGAAATTAGACAAGGTTTAAGCCCTATGTTGCTCCCTTTTTAATGGTCTTTGAAAAAACATATAATATTTGAGTATAGACATATTTTTCTTATAAATTATTTCTATAGCTACAGATTAATAAACTGGCTTTTTATATATGAAGCAAGATACATTAAACTCACTATGTTTTCTCTCAAGAATGTTGTGATTTATTTATTTATTCATTTATTTTACACTTCAGACTTTAAATTAAAAGGAAATACTTATTTCAGAAAGGTTATTTTTACTTTGTCCATCTGTTTTTCCGAGGCAGCTTCCTTACATTCCCTGGACTTTTAATTGTGTCTGGAATTCAATAGTATCATTGGGTACCAATATTGTACAGTCACTTTGTTTGTGTTAACAGGGCTCTTTTCAGTGATAGACTCCAAGACTACTTATAAGTTATTGATAGATTTGGCAACAGTAGGAAAAACCTTGCCTGAGTGTCATCTTCACCTTGGCAGTAGGTGTTTCCAGGAAGGAACCATTTTGAGCAGATATCTGGATTTCCCACCTGCCCCAAGGGTTCAGTCACATAGATGTGACATCTGGGCTTTGCTTGAGCTTCCTTTTCATTTTGCATTCATTTATTTCTGCATTACTCCTCACGTTCCTTTCTGGGTTTACTTTTAGAGAGCCTACAGCTGCTGCCTATACTCATGTTGCTGCACAGTGATCCTGTTCTTTAGGTAACAAGGAATTTCTATTTCTCCACTTAACACACCTAATACATTTCACTCTATACATAGTTGAAAAGTTCTACCTTTGGCTTCCATAAGCTTATGATCAAGATCTAAGCAGGCTTCTTTATAGGATTTTTAGAGTGAGATCAACTCTTTTGCTTTCTTCTGGGACATATGTGCATATGGATTAGTTAGCATGCATATGGTGATTCCAGGCAACAATTCATAGTGCAGTTCAGAAGACTGTTGATCCAGTCATGTTTCTAATATTAAATGTCTCTAGCTGCAAAATAAGAAAGAGAAACTGATCCCTGGCCTAGAAGAAAAATGACACTAACTGTTATTATGCTTCATCCTTAAGACTAGCCTCTTTAACGCTGACTTCTCTTAAAGGCATCTGTGAGAAGTACTCCTAACAGAAACAGGGAATAAGCTGTCATTCATTTACCAACCTAAAATCAGCCTTTAACACTACTTTTGCTACTGTAACCCCAAGAGGGAAACACACTACTGAGGATAATAACTTCCTTGCTTCTTGCTCTCCTCTCTGAAGGATCTCAGGCCATTCTAGACAAACTTCCAACATCTACATTTGAGAAGCGAGCTGGGGAAGACATTTACAGGTGCTGAAAGCCAGTTTGAACCTTGGGTATTCATATCCCTTCAGACAATTCTGCCACTTTGCAGGGACAAGATCTAATAGAGAATCTTATCCTTCTACTAGATCCTCAACCTGATAAAAGAACTGCTCCATTCTTAGTATATTAGAGGGGGGTCACATTATATTTGCTATGAAGAGCTGTACTTTTGAAGACCTGAATTTTGAAGTATAGTAGGATGAGCTCTGAAAAATCATACCCTCAGTTATCATATTTTGAGACTTGATGTTTGTTTGTTTTTGATAAATTTCTTTTTTCTTAGAAAGCTAAAACTACCCACTTCTGTTTTATTCTCATCTGCTTTAAACATCCTCAGTTTAATTTCCCACTGTGCTTCAGTTCAGTTCAAAGTGCCTCCTACATATTTGAGATTTGTTTACATGCTTGTATACACACAAGAGAGGCGTGAAGATTGCTCAAGCATTCCCTTTAATTTATTCATAGAAATAAATTTCTACAAGAATCAGTATACTATTCTGAATATTTTACTTTATGTTTGTATTCATTTCTCTGCATGTTTGTAGATTCTTCGCCCTTTTCTGGTCTTCTGTTTAAAATTGTTTTAAGAGTAAATGTATTGTTAAAACATTTTTTTGCAAACTGTGCTCTGGAAGTTGTCTTGAAAATAACATGATCATTCTCCATGAAGCTAGATTTTTTTTATATATATTTAAACAACCCTTACCCTTGCATTAGATTTTAAACTACCTGATATAAATGTACCATTATATTGAATAAAGTGACATCTGGTAATTAAAAGATTTAGATGTGAGTAAAATGTTGTTAGTCTGAGTTAAAAAGCTTGTAGAAAAGCCTCACGGGAGGTTATCCCTAAGAGTTAAATGGTCTGTTCTACAAAAAATATATATCTTCTAAACATCTTGTGAACAATGTGAAAATGCCTTAATATGCTCTGTGGTACAAAGAAAATGGATGCTACATTTTGATTTGTATGTATTTCCACTAAACCTTTTATTGTAAAGGGAAAGAGGCTCACTTTTTATGAAGTCTGGAAACTACTGGTTGATAAAATAAGAACATTGTTAAATATCTACGTAAGTTAAGGGTTTCAGCAGGTATAGTTCCTCCTGTAGACAGGAAAATTGAAAAATATGTATAAAATATATTTCTGAAATCAGTTTTTAGCTAGCATGAATAGTAACAGTTGTAATCAAAAATAGCTGGATTTGTTATGACTGGCATCCAATAGATTTCCAATTTAAGCATGATTTTACTTTCATATAAATTATCCAACACACTAAGTGGTTTTTTCATCACAAAATCAATACGATTTTCTAAAAACTGCATTTTATTAGTCTACAGACAAAGTTACTTGAATATTTCAGTACTATTTAACAATCAGCCATTTAGCACTTCCATTTGAAATCGATCATTAAAGATTTATTTTGCCTCACTACAACTATTTGTAAATATTTTCCTCACTTTTCTTGTGCCTTCATTCGTACCCTGTCATATTCACATTAGTTTGTAACCTATTAGAGTCATTTTAAAGCATCAGCAAAACAGAGGTCTCATTAGAATCCCACTGATAATGTGAACTATCAGGTAATAACTGGTAACACTAAAATGAATCATTGATTAAAAATTCCATGGAATGAAGATGCACAAACACTGAAACATTATTTCTCTTTCCTGCAATAAGGGCTAAGTGGTCAGTGCTCAATCATGTAATTGCAACAAATTATCACTTAAGATAATCACTTGTAAATCTATCAATAACATTTGCCAGAAAACAGATGTAGGAAAAATTTGCAAATATTCTGCTAATATTCCATTTGAAACCGTTTGGTAACTACCATCATTCAAAGCAGTTTTCTCATAATGACAAATGAAACCTTTTTCCATGAGGATCTGTGTTCTGAGTCTTTAAAGATTTTTACTCCACTAGTGACATACCCATCATTAATTAATTTGAGCGAAAGGTTATTGTGGTGTCCTCTGGCTTCCTTACCTGTACGAAACCCAAAATGTTTTCCCTTCCATTTCATGTCTCTGGCATGCATTGCAATAGCCCAATCTCTTTTCATATGAGGCCTCATAAGCCTTCAAACATTATTCTGAGTTTCTTTTTGTGTCTGCTGCTAATTGGGCAAATGAAAGCACATTCACATCTGGTTAAGAGCTACAGCTGTTGTGTCTGGCTAGCAAAGAGCGCAGCTGGTCAAATCCCAGCTGTCCCTTAGGGAAGACATTAATGGATTCTCTATCTTTACCCATCTCCTAATTTTTTTTCTCAAAAATTCTTTGAAACATGATCTCTTTCAGATCTTTATTCCTTTATGAAATTTACTTGAAACTCCCCTATTATAATAAAGGTTTTCACAAATGAGAGGATACAGAAAGCAAATACTACTAATTTCCTTAGGAGAATGGTTTAAGAATAAAAATTTCTACGGTTATAATTTGCCAGTATGGCAGTTCATATAAACAGTTTATTTTCTGTGTAACAAAATGAAAAAGACTGTGCCTTGGTTGAATAGAGCATCTCTGAGCCATTTGATGACCCTCTATTAAGCTGATATTGACCAACACTTGATTGTGAGCCTGACATTTTTTCTAATGTCTTAATTTCAATGGAAAGAAAGCCTGTACTTGTACTGAAATGGGACATGATCCCGCATGTAAGAAAGGCCAGGATGCAGAAAAACTCCTCTTTATTACATTCCAGAATAGAGAAATCTGGGGACCATATGCTGCAATTGAGATCTTACAGCCCCTTAGATGAGGCTCCCAGTTAGGACTATCTGGAAATCAGGACATCTGACACCAATACCAGTGAAAATTGAATGGATGGAGAATTATTACCATGTAAAAAAGGAGGAAAACAGGGTTGGGTTTTATTTTTGTTTTGTTTTGTTTTTTGTTTGTTTGTTTGTTTGTTTTTTCCCTCTCAGAAGGATATAATACAGGATAACAATGAATCTTTTCTTTCCTTCACTGCACATCTATTTTCTCTGTTCTTATAGGTCTCAAAAAATTGTAAACAAACATGTCACTTGATGCATTTTTTCTTATACATTTTACACCTTAATTAACACAAAATCCTTTAAATTCTACAGATCCCATCACCCAAAGTTAGTAGAGCTTGGAAAAGACTTATTTTGGAAATGATTACACTGATATGATGATGACTACAAAACACTATAATGGTTAAACAGCTGGAAGGAAATCCTCAGTCTGCAGAAGTTAATGAGAGTTTTTCACTGACTTCAATAAGGTCAAAATTTTACCCCCAGCAGTCTGTCATCTTTGCTTATATTTTTCGCTTATACTTTGCTTATACTCTTCATAACTATCCCATTGTGACCCAGCTATGGTGACCCACCTTCTTTTTTTTTTTTTTTTTTTTTTTTTTCTTTTGTTGCTGTTGTTGTTGTAAATTCTTATATTACAGGATTAAAGGCCTGTTACAGAGAACACTTTATCTGGAACTTTGGTTTAAGTGGTGTCCCAGTTCCCAGGTTAATTTTTGTAGTAGCCAGGAGGGGCAAGGCTAGGACACAGATGTTATTCTGTATCACCTGTCATAATTTTCTACCTACAGGTTCACTTCCTGGTTGGAGTAGGGTGGTAGAGGGAGTAGTAGGGTATTGCTGGATATTTACACAGGGTGAGCAACAGAGTTTCTTTTCTTTTACACTCTGTCATTAATATTGTTGTTGCTACTGTTCATTTTCTTATCTTACTGCTCTTTCCAGTTAATTTTTCTTATCTCACCCCATGACCTTTCCCTATTGTGCCTTCAATTCTCCTCTCTGCCTTGCTGCCAGGGGAAGGACAGGGGAGAATGACAGGGGTGCATGGTTTGAAGTGGTTTCAGTGGAAACACTAAACTGGAGAATACCATTCCTATACCATGACAATAAATAATATACAGCTGGAATACCAAAATTTATTGATTTATGTAATATTTGCCTATTAAATATATCTTTGTTCATATTATTGTACATATAATATTTTTAAATAAGTACTTTTGAAGAGACTTGGAAGATGTATTTAGTCTAGGCAAAATGAAAGACAATGTTTTTGTGTGCAGAAAGATGGATGTAGCACATCTCCTATTAGGAAAGGCTGAGAATTATAAGACTGTTAAAGACAAGGCTTTGGGGTGACCTAATTTCAGCCTTCCCTTGAAGGGAACTAAGATGGAGAAAGACTGTTTGCAAGAGCATGTAATAACAAGACAAGGGGAATGGTTCAAAATGAGAATATGTTTTGTTTAGATACTAGGGAAAAAAATTCTTTATTGTGAGGATAGTGAGACACAGGAACAGGCTGTCCAAAAAAGTTGTGGGCTCCCCATCCCTGGAAGCTTTAAGGGCAGGTTAGATGGGGCTCTGACAAACCTGCTGTAGTTGAAGGTGCCCCTTGCCATGGCCAGGAGTCAGAACTAGATGCTCATCAAGGTCCCCTTCCAACCCAATTGATTCTGTGATTCTGTAATTATTGGTTTTCCTAGGATGATACCACAGCTGATGCAAATGAAAGAAACAAAAAGTGTGGTTGCTGATTGCTTTATAGTTTCTATCCTTCTTGCATATTCCCTTACATTTCTCTTTTTCATGTAGAAACATCCATGGATTTATAGCTCACTGTTATGATTTCATTGCTATGATTTTATTGTTTAAGCAAATGGACAAAGTCTGGGCTGTAACCTATGAACCAGAAGAGTGTATGGACAGTGTATTAGCTAAGCTTCCCCACCTGCAATACTGGCTGATTTAGTTTTTTAATTCTTCCTTTCTTTTCTTTTTTTTCCTCAGTGGTCATAATATCTCTTACAATGGAGATGGCTTCCAAATAACTAACCCTCTTTAATAATGACCTCTGATGCATGGAAAGTTCTGCCTTACTTTGTAATAAAGCCTGTGTAGATGACAGGCTGCTGTGTCCAGTTGCAGAATAGCACCAGGGCCTCTATTTCTCTGTGATGTAAGATGCCAAATGAAGCTAGGTCAGTAAATCACAAAGCAAGCTAATTAGATGGTACTGGGACATATGTGCAAAGCAGTAATGGGCCACTGACATTACTAAGAGCTATGATCTTGCCCTCCACTCTTTGCTGCAGAGTTCTTCTACTTTCTGTTTGGGGTGGAAGGGACAGAGGAGTGAAAATTTTGTGTTTTTCCCTTAGAATAATATTGTTCTTGTTCTTTCTCATCTCCATAAACAAGGTAGAAAAGGTTCCTGTTCTCTTTTAAACTGAAACAAGTGGCCTGCACAATACTGAGTAAAATTGGTGAAAATTTACATTGGAGTTGGTTTTCAAAATAGCTTAAAAGTATAATAGGTATACTTCAATTAATTATGCAACTTTTCCAACGCCTGCAAACACAAAGATAAAATATGTCAGTGATTAAAAAGTGTTCTGCTTGCCCTCTTGTTCCAATAAAATTAGCAACTTGTTCTTTGTTTTCCCCTCTAACAAAGTTGCCTTTTGCCTTTCTCTGTCACTGGTTAGCTAGTAAATAAAAGTGATGAGGTGGTGTCTGATTTTTTTGCTACTTGTCTGCACTACCGTCTTCCAAAATGTTCCTGTGCTCCAATTCTCTTCTTCCACATCCATATTGCTGAACTCTCATGAGTGAAGCTGTTAGCCATAATAATCTGTTAACACTATACAAGAGAGAAAACTGACTTGCTCTTCCACTTAATTCTTTCAGGTGATACTGTATTTGGGGTTGAGGTTATTTTTTGTTGTTTTCAAAGCATTTAATGATGTTTTTACAAAGTGACATTTAAACAATAATGAAATCTCAACAAGGCTACTGTGTTCACTTTTGTACTACAAGAATAATAAAGGGCAGAGTGGTTGACAGAGGCAAAACAAAATGAAAGCATACATATCAGTTTTGAAAGAGAGAAAGAAACTTAAAGCTTTGTGTTGTGGAAGTGGTAGGAGAGAAGCAATAATGCTTCAAAACTCCTATTAATAAAGACTGCACTCAAGAGGAGGGGAACACTCAAGATTCACAGATGCTTGTGTTTGAAAAAGAGTGTAAAAAGTAAAAGGGTCCACAAAAGAAGCTTAAAGGACTTTATTATTGCATGGAAATTGTTATTGGTAGTCCCTTATCTTCTAGTATGAGCACCCTGCGGTAGTAGGTTTTGAATAATGGGCAGGGTGAAAGGTAAGATAGAGAAGGAAATTAGAGAGGGAGAGAGAAAGAGAGGAAGAAAAGGAGACAGAAAGAAAGAAAGATCACCAGTTCTGGTTCCAGTGCCAATCCAGATAATGCAGTATCTACGGTCCTAGATGTTTGTTTGCCCGGATTTCATGGGGGTACCTTGTTGTAGATGCTTTCCCTCCCTGCAGATATGTTTCACCTGTATCACCTAAACCCCATTTACTTTATAATTCTTCCTTTCTCCAGCCAAAAGAAATGTTATGTTGTATTTTTTTTATTTATTTTTGGTGACAATTCCTCTGCTAGTGACATTTTTTAGTAGAGAAGATCAAGCCTTGACTAATGTTTATCTCCCTATGTCACCCATCTTTCATCCAGAGAAAATTTATTTGTGGATAACTTGTGTGTACAACAAGGTCAGGGTCACACTGAAATTGTGCAGCTATCACCAAGTATAATCAGAGTATACATGATCCATAAGCACTTAAACAAACTAAAAATAGAGGGTGTATAATACTATTAGAATATTTTGATTAGTAACTTCTGTACAATGTTTTATTCAATAGGTTTCAAATGGGCATAACCTTCCTACACCTATAATGATCCAATGCAGTTAGCATATTCATTATTGTGTTCAAGATCCTTCATTCACTCTATTATGCAAATTTTCATATTGTTCTGTGAACTGGGATAAAAGAAATATGAACACAATGATCCTACAAACCCTCACACTTTTTCATGTCTCTTAAACCGACTTCTTTTTTGGTCTTGCTGAGTGTCTTTTATGTTTTACTGACCAATATCTAGTAGACTTGTCACTGAAATTCATTATTGTACATATTTATATTTCACTGTCCTGGAATTTCTTTTTGTCTTACTTTACTTTTTACAAGTAAAAATCAGTAACAGAGTATATAACAGCTATCCAATATAATTTGGTATATTTTTGTTTTACATACATTAAAAGTTTCAAAATAAGACTTTTCTTATTTGTCAGTAGTTTTCCCACTATACTGATGAAAAGTAATAATGGTTTTCCTGGTGTATTTTTTCAATTGTAGTACCTAGCATTCAATTATTTAGGACAAATTTAGTCATTTCGTGAATTTGAATACTTGGCCAAAGAAGATACCTTTTTAATTTCTGTCATGGTAAAGTTACCAAAAGCAAAACACACCTGAAATCCAAATTGATGTCCATTACCATAAATAATATATTGTTGGTTTCCTTTGTGGCTAATAATTGAAACCAAGTATGTAATCATAAGATTAATGTTAAATCATGATGGGAAGGAAAATTACTTCTTACTGTAATAATCAGGTGCCATCATGATATAACAGCAAACTGAAAATAAATCACAAAGTATTATTTGCAAAATCATGCTAGTATTAATCAACTATTCTTGTCGACTGAAGAAGAGTAGTAGAATCCTTGACAGTTTTTTTTTATTCAGTTGACCATTTCATATAATAAACTCAGGTGATCCTTTTTTAAGTCATTTGTGTGCAGGAGATTACAGTGCTTCTGTAGACTGCTATGATTGCTCCCATATGCCAATTTACTAAACACAGGAATCCCGTATTCTGTTCCATTCCTAAAACAAATATATTCTACACAGATATCTTTACTGCAGAAATCTTACGCCAGTATTATTAGATGTCTAAATGTCTATGACGTATTATTCTCTATATTGAAACATGCATTTTCGAGTCTAGCCATAGACAGAATTCCTGCTAGCTTATGGTCACCATGTGACAAGAGTACAATAATTCAGTAGAACAAATGTGCCACAGCACAAGAAACACCCAGAATTGCATCCAGAGTCAAGGGCAAAGGGAATGTCCTAAAAGATGATTCAAATTTGGCACTCTCAGAACAGAATCAAGTAGCTGTCGTACTTAGTTTTTTCCTCAAAATCTTAATTGCCTGAGTAATGATAATGTCCTAAATCCTTGTACCATAAAGAATCTTTTGTATTTGGTAGCATACAATCATATACTCTGATTTCTACCCTGAAGACATACAGGTCTTTCCTGCATTTTTGGGTATATTGCCTGTAATTTAAAAATTGTTTAAATTGCATTTTGAACATGTAACATAATGCTATACATTCTTGAGACAATAAAGAAAGAAGATGGGAAGCAGAAAAATTTTAAATAAGTACACTTGGAATAATACTGCAATAATCCTCATTTTGCCATTCATTTAGTATTGCGTGGGCTGAGCACTAATAACACAAGTGAGTTAAACTCAGAGGAAAGGAAGGCAGGAGATGTGTAGGTTTGATTCACACTGTTTCTTTTCCTTACAGAAATGTAGGGGGGGAAAGAGGCTGGTATAAGTAAATATGGATGAATATTAAAAGTTTAGTGGCCAGTGAATGGAGAAAATATGAGAGTTTGTCACTCAGCGAAGTGAAAGAGGGCTTGTGAAGTTTAGGGATTTTATTGGAATTTATTTTATGAGAGACACTTCAGGGAAGGGTCTTCATAGATTTTTCCTCTGTTAATAGCTGACTCACTTTCATGATATTTGAGAAATATTTTTCAATGAAAATTAGGCTCAAGAAAAAAATTCCATTAATTTGTATAATATAATACCTTCTATTAATTAGTATCCTAAGTAGTTTTCATCTGTGTTATCACTAAATTCTGCATAAAATAAAAAATAGAAAGGCATAATATATTGACCTGTAATTTTATCATAAATTCATGCATACTATAGAGTCAATGACATTCAGAAACTGTATTAACCTTTGGAATAAAGTGAATCATCAAGACAGTAACAGCTGAAGCATATGTGTCACCTCTAACTGTATGGAAAAATGCTTTCTTCCTCTGTGCCCAAGTAATGTAGAAAAATATTTCAGCTATAAGTAACAAGGCATGTTTTTCCAGCAATATCAACCATATGCAAGTAAATATTATGTACTTACACCTATATTCAAAACAAAATTTGTGGATCATTTGAATAAGGAAGAAAGCTGGAACCACCTCAGAAAGAAATTGGCACACCACCAGTAATTATATATGTTAATGTAATTAAGACAGATGACAATAAATTTACTATAACAATTATTTCAGTGCCACTTCTAGTGTCTGCTTGGCTAGCAAAATTTTTTTAGTATAACCAGAAAAGATAATTTTTGAGAAATAGTATTATTTATAGGCAGTAGTGTGCAATTTCTTTGCCAAGGGAAAAAGTATTTTTTGTCCATACTGATTCATGATACACTTTTTAATTAATAAGCAACTGAAAAAAATAATGGGGAAGAGTTTAGTAAATTAGTTGCTGCTGATTTCATGTGGCAGTTGCCCTCTACAGAATCTGTTATCAGAGTGGAAGGAAACACCCCAAAACACTGACATTCAAAGTTAGAAGTATTTAAGGAAACCAGGAAAAAGTGATTGAAATTCTAGTGTCTGGTACAGCATGATTGTAACCTTTACTCCATACCAAAGCCACTGTCTGAAAGAAAAGCAATTATCTGACCTAGCTGGAAGGAGGACATTTATAATCTATGTTTCAGAATGGTGAGACAATCAGAGTAACAAATAGAACTGAAATTTATTGTTGAGTATCCTCCTGAGATGAGAGATAAGAGTTGATGTTTAAATAAAACAGATAGTTTTCTTATTTTAATAATGTGACAGCTTTTTCTTCCTTGTGGGAAAAATGGTTGTGGCCTACCAGGTGGGTGGGGTTTTTTATGAAAATTAAAATGCATAATATTTTGTGTTATATTTTTAGTGCATCAAAAATCAATTCTCACATAATCTCCATGTTTTAAACACCTGCCTGCACAGTGTTGGATCACTGCATAAAGTTGTGTGTTTTCCTGCATTGTAAAGTCAAATGTCTTTTCAGCCTTTTCACACATATAACTGTATAGCTTTCTCATTTAAGGCCACTATATCTTGTTGAACAACCACAACAAACCATTTTCAAACTCCTTTTACCAATATTTGTGTGGGTTAGTATAAAAGAAAGACTTTGTCAAAGGCTCCTGAAATCCAGAATTTATTGAAGAAAGTGAGAGCAAACTACTGTTCACTCTATCATGGAGATATAGCTTTTCTAAATAATTCTTATGTCATGATGTTTGACTGATTCCAGTTATAAACAAAAAAACCCAAAATAAGCATTAAAAATTAATGAAACTTTATCCTTGTATCTTTCTTTCCTCCTTCATTTCAAATATCACTTGATTTTTACATAAACTAGTGAATTATTTACTGGATATTTTCATCAGATTAGCAGCTGAAGTACAAATATTGCAAATGTAAAATTCTTCACATTGAGTCATATCTTACAGTGAGAAACAAGAATTATGGAAAGATTCTGACTAATTGACTGGAATACAATGATTGGTCATCTAATGCTAAAATATGGATAAGGAAACCACATATTCATCAATTAATTAAAATATTGCAAGGCTGTTCCAATACATTATTCAATGGCGAAATTAATCAGGCCTATGCAATGACTATAAATGGCCTTGGATATTATTAGGTTAGGTTAGGTAAGATGTCCTTTTGCCATTTAGATGTAGCCTTTTGCCTTATGTGGAGCTGCATATTTCATGCCAATTAACAAATAACTGACCATATAATATCTGATGTATGTTGTAATTTTCTGTCACTGTGCTTTACGTTTCCCCTTTATTTATGCCTGACTTACTCTTCTGCACCTAGAATATTCTAAAGCGAGAAACCGTCACCATACACAGAACTTCAACTAATTAGTAACCATCACGTTTGGTTCTATATTAAATGCCATGCAGTCTTAAGGAGAGTCCATAATTTACTTTTTCAAAAATGACCTGTAATACAGAAGTTCACACTCTGACAGTTTCTTTAGAGAGCAAAATTCTTCTTTCTAAAAATAGTGTGCCACTTGAAAAGTTCATAAAGAAAACCCCAAAGTAGTAACACAATATGTAAAACTAATTATTTCCCCCCTGAAGGCTTTGCAGAAACTACAATCCCTCTATTAACACAGAAGACACACTTGCAAAGTGAAAAGCAATAAAACTTAAGAATCATCATTCCAAAAGTCTAACAAATAACAAAATTGGAAAGCAATCCTTCTTTCCTAAAAAGGATTTTGTAATATATCTGGAATTTCTCATTTCTCTTTGTTTGCAGAAATTCTCAATAATTATTTGTGGAATATAAACATTACAAAGAAGAGAACAGAGAAATTGGAAAATGATTCACCATTCCCTGTGTCAGCACAAGTTCACAGAATAGCAAAACATTAATAGTCCTTTGTGTTTTTCTTCAGTCCAACTGTAGTTGAAACTGATAAACAACAGGTCACTAGTTTTTGACATAATAAAAGAAAGATAGAAACATTGGTTTTGTACCTTCTAGTCTAGTTGTAGAACTGATCACAACTGGTTTCAAAATTAAATATGGCTGAAAATGCAGAGAAAAACAAAATATGTGAATTTTGTGCAAATTTCATGGGTGGATTTTTCCCTTTTGAGATCAAAATTTGTTTGATTAATCGAAGAACCTCTTTTACCTCTTCTCCAAGAATTATAGTACTCAGGTTTAGTGCTATTGGTTGCAGTAACATGGTAACAACTGTGTTTTATTTTTCTACTGCAGCCAGTATCACAGCCCTTAATGGGAGACAAGTAATCCACAAATTACAAAGTGCTCTGCTCAGAAGTTCATTCATTCATTCATTCATTCATTCATTCATTCATTCATTCATTCATTTTCATTAAAGGTTACCTCTTAGTTTGTCGTGTTATAAATTTCTGAACAAACAGAAAATTTTTGATTTTCTGCAGACAAACTATGGGGGAGATCAGTATACATCCATGCAAACACTATTCTTCTCTTTTCCCATTTGAATCTGTAGAGATGGATCAATCTAAAAAAAAATTATCAATTTCCCTTCTTTAATAGTATTTTGTGATAGTGATTTCAATAGCTTAATTGGGAAATGAGCAATCAAAACATCTGGGTTTATTATTGAATGCGTTATACTTTAATTTAAGACACATTTTATTATTCTTATGCAATAATAATCATCATTCAAAAAAATTATGGAAGACTACTAAATATTAATAAAAAAAAAATTATTACTTGTATGGAACAGGCATCCTGAACTAAGAGGTGAATCCTTCTTGCTATCTAAATTCTTGGTCAGGTCTTTTAGTCCCACAAATGAAGTCAGTTGCAGCCCACTGGAATGAAGACTAAAATATGCATAAAATACAGCTATCTAGACAATATAAAAAATCATATAAGATTATGAGACCTCTTATCATCAAAACACTAAATACAATTTATGAAATGCATGAGAATTATTAAATATATTCTTACTATCACTGCTTCGATAAATATTTTTGAGGAGATTTTTTAGCATGAATGTTTAAATAAGTTTACTTTTCCTCACATCCTTACTTAAATCTACTTAGCTGTACTGTTTGAAGTGGGGATTCTGTTACTGAAGTATGACAATGTTTGGTTTCATTCTAAATTTGAAATAAACTTGAATATTCCATGAAATTAAAGACTAAAATCATAGTGAAAACATTTCATGTCAACATGATTCTTTCTCATTGTTGACAATTTGTTTTATTTTACTTTAAGGGAGTAGTCTAACTGAAAAGCAAATTAGAAATAAAAATCAAAACATTCAGCTCAAGCAATATCAAAACATTACATTCAGTCAGTGAGGAAGGTTTCCACCTTTCTTTTCATGTGTGCATTTCTTTTAAAAAGAAAACAGAATCAGCACAATCAACAGCATTTTACGAAGCCTCAGGCATTGTCCCAAAGTCTTGCCTTTTTATTTTGTTTTCTTTCCCTTTTCTTTTCTATGTCAGTTGCCTGGAGAGGAGATGAATTCTCAGTCTGAAATATGCAGACACACTGTCAACATTTAAGAAAAAATTGTGGAACGATGTTGCACAACAAAACTCCAATGAGAACTCAGCTGTTTGGTAGTCAAGAGAAGTTTTTTATCCAGTTATCCCTTGCTTTTATTACTATCATAATTTTTGATTCAATTTTAATGCACATTCAGTTGTCTTGTTTTTAAGGGAGATCAAGTAACATTTTAATGTGAAATCATACTGACTAAAAGCCACATTACTAGAGTAAACTGAGATATTGCATTTGAATTTCTTCAGTAGAAATTGGTGAACTGCACATTTAAAGTAAGTTTGACATTGCTCAAGTTATTATCTATTTTTATTTGTCAGCTAACTCTCTGGTAAATTATACTTCATTGTATAAAGCTTTAGACCTGCAGCCAGCAAGAAATTCCAAGCATAAAAGTGGATATTGTGTAAAGTTTAGATGCTAGAGGAGAACATGTAGATAATAATCTACATATTTTGGCTGAGTAGAGCTTGCATATATCTGTTTCAAATCCATCATCATTTCCACATCACTAAGAACTGAGAAAGCTGCTATTATGTGAGTGAAAGTACAGACATAATATTTAGCCTCCTAATATTATTTGCTCCTGTATTTTGCAGGTGATTTTTCTTTTGTCTAGGTTTTTTTATGTATGGGTTCTTGAGGCTTTTTGTGGGGATTTTTTGGCTTTTTTGTTTGTTCATTTGTATTTGTTGTCTTGTTTTGTTTTGTTTTTTAATTGAAGATAGGATAGAGTGTGTGCAGTTTCCTGTACATAACTGTAAAATGCACTGATTTTGCTGTTTTGGCCTCCATCTGCTGCTCCAGAGGACATGGTGTTACATGCACAGTACCTATGCAGATGTATCAAATATTCTAAAAATGTTAGTGGTGCAAGGACCTTACTTTGCTCTTGCTTAGGCAAGTAATTCAAGCCCTTGGTTTCTGAATCTGAAAATTAACTCAGTTTTGATGAATACTTGGTTTTCAGGTTCCTGGCCCCAAAGACATGGCCCTGAATTAAATTTAAATTCCCAATCAAGATATCTTAAAATTTCTTTGAAATACTACATGCCTTAAAAATGCCTTTGACTTAAACGCTTCTCTTCAGCACATGACTAAGGGGTCAGCCTTCTAGGGATGTACCCACCTAGGATACACTCAGTCTTACTCTTTTTATTGAAAAAAGGTATTTTAAAAGGCAGGATTGCTTCTATTCAAGCTCCATAATTGCTGCAGCTGCCCTTTTCTGTGCCCTTTCTAACTCCACTCTGTCTTTGAAATGTAGAGAAAACCCAGCTGTGCAGTAGCCAAGATGTATATACACCAAGATATTCTACAGGAGCAGATCATCTTCAGTGCCATTATGAGGCATATAAAGGACAATGAGAGGATCAGGCACAGCCACAATGGGTTTATGAAATACAAGTCCTGCTTGACCAGTCTGATCTCCTTCTATGACAGGGTAACATATTCAATGGATTAGGGAAAGGTTGTGAATATTGTCTCTCTAGACTTTAGTAAAGCCTTTGATACTTTCTTCTGGAGAAACTGGCTGCTCATGGTTTGGGCAGGTGACCTTTTCCTGCATAAAAACTGCCTGCATGATCTGTCACAGGAGTGGTGGTGAATGGAATTAAATCCATTTGGTGCCCAGTCACAAGTGGTATTCCCCATGGATCAATGCTAGGGCCAGGTCTGTTAAACACCCTTCTCAGTTATTCACATGAGGCATATATGACAACAAGTTGGGCAGGAGTGTTAATTTGGAGGTCAGGAAGTCTCTACACAGGGCTCTGGACAGTCTGTATTGACAGGCTGAGGTCAGTGGTACAAGGTTGAATAAGGCCAAGCGCTGGGTCCTGCCCTTAGGTCACAACAACCCCAGGCAGCCCTGCAGACTGGGGGCAGAGTGGCTGGAAAGCTGAATGGTGTAAAAGAACCTGGGGTTGCTGGTCAACAGCAGCTGAACATGAGCCAGCTGTGCCCAGGGGGCCAAAAATGTCAGTGACATCCTGGTCTGTATCAGAAAAGGACAGGAGGACCAGGGAAGTGATTGCCCCTCATCACTGTGGTTGTTCTCAGCACTGATGAGGCTGCACCTCGAGCACTGTTTTCAGTTTTGGAGGTACTTAAAAGATGTAGATGTGATGTTTAAGGACATGGATTAGTGGAGGTCTTAAAAGTTCTGGGTTAATGATTAGAGTTGGTGATCTTAGAAAATAAGAGAATCATTTAGATTGAAAATAACCTCTACAATAGCATGTTCTACATTGTTTTCCATCCCTTTGTGATGCTGCTCAAGAATTTTTTTTTAATTATTTGATTGCATAATGAGCTGATGTTTCTAGAAAACAGTGACATTGACTTCAACATTTCTATTCCAGGTTGTGAGCTCCAATTCAGAAATCAGCAGATGTGATTAAGAAACCTTTTCCCATGACATATTATCCTACACTTATTTACATTACTCAAGGACTTGGTGTCACCAGAAAACTTGAAAGGTTTCACTGCAGATCTCTACTCCAAATCATTGATGAAAATGTTAAATGAAACTAATCCTCACACTGATTTATGGTGAATCTATTAGTGATCCTTTTCCACCTAGAAAGTGAACTTGCTGTGCTTTCTTTAACCTCATTTCATACCAGAAAAACAGCTTTTCCTGTTACAACTTATTTTTGTTACTGAACTTTATTCAGAGAATTTTTCAAATTCCAAATATTTTGTCACCATCCTACCTCTCTTATCTCTGTGCTTTTCCAAACTTCCTCAAATAACAATAGTAGTTTTGGGGTTGATTTCCTATTTCAGATTTTTTCCTAACAGGAAAGAATCCTTTCTGATCTTTCCAATCCTTTCTTATGTTTTTCCACATTTTTTTATTTTAGTGGTTGTAATTTTATGACTGAGTCTGCCAGATGGGTACTCAGGAAAGAAGCCAGGTTCATGTGTCTGCAGTTCCTAGGATTCCCCTCAGAGCCCTGTCCATACCTGTGAGTTACGTTGGTGACCTGCCAGTCCTCTGGCACAGCTGCAGTTTGTGATGATGTCTTACACATTTTGGCTTCTGCTTCTACAACTTCACACTTGGGTTCCTTCAAAACTCTGTGGTGAATGTCAGGCAGTTCTGGTTACACATTAACAAGTATCAGGCATGAAAATCCCCCAACACCTAGCTGTCTGCCTGGGTTTTATTTCAAATATTCCTCTGTTACCTTTTAGTTTTTAGTGCCAGCAGCCTTGTTCCTCTTTGATTAAGGGGAAAGTTTTTCTTCCTGTGTAGGTTATTTTGTTTCCCTTCCTGACATTCTAAATGTCTCATCTCCCTATCACAATCTCATTGATTCATTCATTGAGACATTTGATTCTTCCTCTCTCTCTCCTGGGCCTCACATGTGGGACTAAAATTATTTCCCAGAACCCTGTGTTGGAGCTCAAGGATGTTGATCTCCTGGTTGGAGTCTGAGTTTAGCCTCTATAATGTTTTTCTTATGCTCCCCTATATCATTAACAATAAGGACCACAGAGCATGACCCCCACCTGCTTTTCTGAACATCTTGTGAAGTTCACTGCATTTGCACTCAGCAGGCAAATTACCACCCAGTTTTCTGAGACATTACAAACCCACCTGTCTATATCTAATAGTCAAGTCTCCCACTACTATCACTCACTCGAAAGTACCCTTCTGATATAAGATTTTCCCCTGTATAATAAAAAACACACCAGTCCTAAGAGCAGAGACAGGAATAATTATTCTTTAATCAGTCAGAATAAACTTAGGGAATTTCTCACAATGAGTTTTCTGATCAGTGAAACTTTCATGCAAAATGCCATGAGAATGAACTTTCAAGAAAAAAATTAACTTCATTCCAGTCAGATATAACTACATATATATGTCAGTATATCCATATACATATGTATGTATATCGAGAAATGTGTACTTAAAAAAAATGTTTGTTTATGTAATAGAAAACAAGTTGTGATATATGTGGGAACTCATACAATTTGGGGTATTTTTTGACTGGAACTCAGAATAGTTTATGCAATATTCTTTATAAAAAGAATATCTTATGCTTATGAGCATTTATATGCTTATAAGAATACTTATTAGAAACAAAAATTTCATAATAATGTGTCTCTGCAAGAGTAAGCACTTACCTTGATGAATTAAAGTTTTCTTCCTTCTATATCCATAACCATGAAAGTTGTGTCCATCAAGTCGAGAATATATAACACAATGTCATGGATGTCAGTAAATGGAATGGTTCAAGGCTGCTCTCATACTAAAATGTATGCACATTACATTTTTATAAATTGTTCATATATTTCAAAATGAGAGCTATTCATAAATAACTCTTTAGCAAAATGAAAGCTAAATTCATCAAATGTGTTCCCGTCTCTGTGAACAATCCCCTGAGTTTTAGAAAGATGAAACCACGATTTCTTTCTCTGTCTTGGGTTACCAAATCTAAAGGATAGTAGAAATAATGTGCATGACTTCCTTTTAAAGTTGCTTAATATAAAAGTAGCAGTTGCTAGGTCTCAGTGCTTTTTCTGTGCAATTTACAGATCCTAATGAATTCTCATCTAGCAGAAATGTGATTAGAAATGCACTAGATAAGGCAGATTGATCTCTGCAATAGTTAATGAAACTAAGCTGAAGAACAGAAAAAAATGCTGCAAATCCAGTTTTTGCTGCCCAGAGTTTTGTTCACCCTTGGAGGTCTGCCTCATTTACCATGCGAATGACTGATGTAGTATCATGAACAACCTTTATCTGGGAAGAAAGGTTATCAACATCAGGATGCAATGAGAATTTGGGTTGTTTCCACAACTGTCTAACATGTTCTTGCTACTAACTTGTAATTCAACAAACTACTTTTTATGAATGTTAATATAGCAATTCTATTTCCAAAACTCTTACCTTTGGTTTTCTTGTCGAGGAGAGTCAAGATTGGCTAATGGCCCAACTAAAGGCAGCATTAAAATTCAAATTTCAATACACGTAAAAAGCAAACCCACGTAAAAAGCAAACCCACTTTAAAAAAAACAAAAAACAAAATTGTATATAGCAACACCATTATTAATCTCTGATAAAGCAAACCCCTTGTACATGTTCCAGAATGAGAGGCAGCAAACAAGCAAACAAGAAAAAGTGATGTACTAGAGGGGAAAAATAAGGTCTCACAACAATTCATTTGGCAATCGATAGAGAGCACGGACCTTACCCTGTTTTAACAGCTAATGAAATATTAGTTTAAACTGCCCAGAGACATAGACATTTCAAATGCTACCACAGTTGCCAAGAAGCAGAGGTTTCAGCATTTGTAAGGCTGTTCCTTGAAATAGAGAGATGATTTTGAGGCAGTTATTCATTTAAGGGGTTCACTGATCAGTACAACTCATGAAAATTTAGAAATGCCAGGTGTTTGTGAGATAAATTGCTTCCTTAAAGCAAACTCTAATTATATGTTATAGATAACTTAAAGAAAAACAAAGTTAAAAGTAAAAACAAATGATTGGTGTAGACTCCATTCTATTTACAATACTTTATACTGTGCCAATTTCATATGAACAGAAATAAGACAGGAAAAAGTCTGTCTTTTATCTGGTCTAAAACTGCTTAGTAATATTTTCTTCTTAAGTCTGGATTTCACTATACTTCCTCTGTCTATTGATATGATTAATTATTTCAGTCATAGATTTTTTTTTTGTGTGTGTGCATATTTTGCAAATTCTTAGCAGTAGAGAAGAGCAATCAAGTTGTGGTTAATTACATTAATTTCCCTTAAAGATTTTTTTAAGTAGTAAAACTGCTGTAAAGAGGTCTTTGTGTTGTTGTGAATCTGACTTAATGCACTGATGTTTGTAACTTCCTGAAGACTGTCCGCACTGAGACTGACAGATCCTTTTGGGACTCCATGACACTGTGAACATATGGGCCACAAACAATACCATGCAGAAAGAGTTTAGCTTTCAGAATAATTAATGTATTTACCCCAAGCCAAACCCACAGATTTCAGGATAAATGATTTGTCTCTTCTAGTTGTTGCTCACCAGGGTTTAGGGGTGAAAGGTTGATGTTATGTGCTTACATGTCTGTGACGTATTTGTGGGGTTGTCTCTGACTATACTGTATAAATTTTTCACAGTGTGTTTATTAGGTTTTGACTGAAAGACTTTTGAAAGAGTTTATCCCTTGACACCCAAGGAGATATCTGGGAATCAGATGAAAGCCTGGTCTATCCATCTGGAGGTGCTGCTCCCCTCCACTGGCCCCCATCCAGCAATACTGGCAGTTTAACTCCAAAAACTGTGCTACCATAACAAGTATTTCTATTGTGTAGGAATGTGGGTGCTGACAAAATAGTACAGTTTGAACTTTTTTATTACTTTAAAATTTGTGCTCACCATACATTGTGAACAAAGTTGGTTCTCTATTAAAAATATACTTTTCCTCTTTCCATGCTAGCTATTCAGTGACAAGAATCAAATGAAATAATGTCAGTATATATCCCTCAACCTTAAAAGATTCTCCCCATCTCAATTATGTATTTATTTGAAGGAAATTATATCTCCCTGAATCAGGACAACTATTTCACATGCTATGTAAGGCAGGAAAGGAATCTTTCTTAATTTATTTTTTTTAATGGCTGAAGTGTACTCTTGAATGTGTCTCATCCAGTTAACTATTTCATCTCATCATTTGATCCGCACTATTTTTCATTATAGGCAAATTATTTGCATTTTGTTTCTCCGTCTTATTTTCAAAGGAACAAAAAAAAGGCCCTCTTGAAAATTATTGTTGTTGGCAGAGTTTTGCCTGAACAAAAAAGACAGTTTCTAATCAGAAAATGCTGCATTTTTCTGTGAAAATCTTCTCACTACAGCAGGGTTTTATGTGTTGTCAAATAGAGGAAAGAAGGAGTTATGGATGCTTTACAGTTTTCTTATGTTGCAACATTATCTATTTAGATCAAGCTATTTAGATCAAAACAAATTTTGATTTTTGTGTGTTTTACAATTATGTCACCATAGTAGCTTGCACAAACAGAGTTTAGATTTCAGTGGGCTTTCTATATATCTATATTTCTATATCTATATATATCTATAAGATACTTTCTATCTTGCAAAAAAATTATGGTGATACAATGAACAACATAAATGAAATGTTTACACCTACACTCACAGAAATGGGGTGTGGAGAAGCTTTTGGATAAAAGAATGACACTAGTCAGAGTGGCTACTTGGAATGTTCTGAAATCTATATGCTTGCACCCATATGCATTTATTCCATTCAAAAGTTCATCAAATGCAATACACAAACAAATTGAATTATGGTTGCTCCTTGGAAGAAGTTTATAAAGCAGAGTCTAAATTTGCTTCATTGAAATTTATGCTTTTGATCTAGGATCTGTGGGGCTGTTGTCTTCTCCTAAAACCAGTGGAGACCTCAGCTCTTATTTCTTCTCTGGAGAGTCTTTGTTGCCTAAGGGGATGCTACTCGTGGATCTAATGCCTCAGATCCCTGAAGCTTGGTGGGACAAATCTGGACCTTGGATTCGGCAATTGGGACTGTCAGTATTATGTGACAACACTGAGCAGGATTAGGCTCTCAGCTTTACCCTTGTGAAGTCAGTGGAGCTCCATATGGTTATAACAGTTTGCCCACAGGCAGACTATTTAAAACTGGGGCCTGAATGTTATACTGTCTCAAAACAGTGGGGCTCTGTGTTGGTTCATTAACTCACAACGTGCTGCCAATTTGAGGTTAGGGGTTTTAATTTGAACTTATTTACAAGGTAAATTGCTTATGGAAGTATTGTTCTTGTTTTCTTTTTCTTTTTCTTTTTCTTTTTCTTTTTCTTTTTCTTTTTCTTTTTCTTTTTCTTTTTCTTTTTCTTTTTCTTTTTATTTTTCTTTTTCCTTTTCATATTTTTCTTTTCTTTTTCTTTTTTTTCTTTTTTTTTCTTTCTTTTTATTTTTCTTTCTTTTTCTTTTTCTTTTTTTCTTTTTCTTTTTCTTTTTCTTTTTCTTTTTCTTTTTCTTTTTCTTTTTCTTTTTCATCTTTTTCTTTTTCTTAACTGGTTGGAGGGCTTTAAGGTGAATTATGATAAAGAACATAGGAGATGTGAGGACAAAACTGATGAAAAAGGACAGCCAGAGAGTAGAAAAGTCAGTCTCTATATCCATATATAGATATATCGATCATTTTTCCTTATCTGTCTCTTAATTTGTGTTATGCACAAGGTGGAGAAGAAATATTACTTGAGCAGTTACAAATAATAAAAACACATGGCTCAGTACAAGCTAAATCAGCTGCTTTTCCTTATACTACCTCAGCCACCAACTCTGTTTAATATGTCTTGATTCAAGAAGTTCAGTATCTCACATTTATGTAGTCTATAAGCATCAGGCATATTCAAATCACTCATTAAAGTAATTTCCATCAAGCTGCTTCTGCATACTTAGCAATGTATCATCAATCAAGTGCTGTCAGTCTGAGTCAGCTTCAGCTCCTGTGCTGAATCATGCTACAGACACTAGATGGACTGAAGATGGCCACAAGCATACATTAGGAATGTCAAAGAAGAAACTTGTAGAAGTATTTTTACTCTGACACTGAAAAGAAAGGGAGTTGAATTGATAACATTGGTAATTTGGTAACAATTTGGTAACAACCTGTTGTGTGAAACAGAAGCAGAAGTGAAGCAGAAGTGCTTGGGATTCTGATTAAAGCAGAGACTGTGAGAAATGTAATGAGGTGAAAACACAAATGTTGTTCTATTTTCCTTTGCTACCCCTAAGTAACCAGAAATGCAACAATTATGGAGCCAAAAGGAACATGAATAGAGGACCATTTCTCTATCATACCTAGGAGGAAACTTGGGTTGAAACAGATTTGATTTCCCCTTCTTAATTTTCATTATAATTTTAGTATCATTTTCATTTTATTAAGAAAAAAGCAATAAATATGTAGTCTCACCAGGTTGCTACAGGTCTCAAACATGACTAAGAAAATACTGCAATTGCAGAGTTACAGTTTATATTTACTTATGGTTAATTGGTTTCCTATCACAGGGCTCCTATTTTTTGTTTCAGTGCTATGGTTGCAAGAGAGATTAAGAGCTTTTCACTTCTTCTTCCCCAGGCCATAGAAAAACTAATGGACAACATTATTGGATACCCCCATGGTGATAAGAATATTGACATTTGGCATTTACATTGTTTGCAAGAGTTTCATATCATGTCTGGATATAAGAAAGGCAAGTTTCACAAAAAAGGCTTCATGTTCTGGATTTCTTGTATTCCAGAGAAGGGCTGTGCCTAACTTCTCTGGATACAGATTATCCAACAGAAAATATATTTAATCTGTCTCCTGATGACAAATGTAGACCAAATATAATTAAATCTATTTTATTTAATAATTAATAATTATAATACATTCATTTGAAAATAATGTAGGATGCTAATGCTATTTAGTTATTTCAACAACAATAACAGAAAACATCATGGCATTGACATAAAGTATGAAGAATTTTTAAAGGGGGGACCAAAAGATATACAAAATTCTCGTCCTGTTCATTCCCTCATCTGTCCCAGTTATAGTTGAATACACTTTTCTAGTCACGCCAGGATTTCCTCCTCTGCTCAGGTTCTCTTCTGGCTTTGTGATCTTCTAAGCAGATTAGTGTTGCCTACCTTGAGTGCTAATCAATATCAAGCACATGAACTCTTCAAAGAATTGTGTATCAGGTAAGGATAAGAAGGATACAAAACCAAAACTAAAAAGTAGAAAAATCAATCCAATTGGTTTTGCGCTTCCTATTATATGTTTTTGGATAAATCATGATGAAGGATCAAAGAGTCTCTTTTCATCACTTTCACATTGTCACAACAGTGCCTAGGAGAAAATTCAGATTTTGTCCCCATATTTAGGTATCATGTTCATGAATTTGTAAAGATAGTTAACAAGTTAGGCATCTTTCCCTTGAAAGTCACCGACAGGAGCCAAATTAATTAAGTGTTCTGAGGCAACATGACAAGCATGGCAAGTTCTGCTGAACCTAATAAGATGAATTGGATTTGGAGCACTGAAAATCTCTTAACACCATTCTTTCATATCATATTATCTAGTCAAATATAGAGCACTTGAGAACTCCTCTACAAACAAGTCCAGTTACTGAGGTTGTGCACATTTTTAGGAAATTCACCCAGCAGGTGTATGATTCTATATGGACCTCCAGAGGTTCATGTTAGATTCCTCTGTTTTGGAATTGAGCTCTGTATGGTGTTTGGCAGTGTTTGACAGATCACAGCTTAGAGGAGTCTGATGGGACCCCTCATCACTGTCTTTACCAACCTCATGATGGGAAGTGGTGAGGCAGGTACCCACGTCTTCACTCTTGTGATTAGTGGTAGGAGTCAAGGAAACAGAATGAAGTTGAGACATGGGAGGTTCAGGTTGGATATGATATCAGACTGATATCAGGCTATCAGTTTTCATGCAGAGGGTGGTGGAACACTGGAACAAGCTCCCCGGGAAAGTAGTCACAGCACCAGCCTGTCTGGGTCCAAAAGTGTTTATGCAATGCTCTCAGACACATGGTATGACCCTTGGGGTACCTGTGCAGAACCAGAGATTGGACTTAATGATCCTGATTCTTTCCTATCAATTCAGCATACTCTGTGATTTTACGATGTTATGAACTTAGTAGATTAGTTTAATTTTTTTTTTTGTCCCAATACATAGTTTTTATTTTACAACCATCATAGTTCTTTCTAAGATGGCTACTTTAATTTTCCAGTCTGAAGCTGAAATTCTAATTATTATTTAGAGTTTTTTTCTTAAGACTTTTGAAATTTGAAGTATTTATAATTTATATGTTCAATGTTTTTCCAGTCAGCAACAAAGCAGCAGTTTTTAATGTGCATAGTTAACAGCTTTGCAGTTCTTTCTGATAGCAGTGATTCTGCACACACAGAGTGGCCAATTAACAAGACACTTGAAATACTTGCTAAGTGAAGATATTTTGCAGTAGCTGTTGCAGGTTAATATACACCCAAGAAATATGTCTACTGATTATGGAGCAGCTGAGATACAAAGAAATGGATGGAATCAATCAGGAATGGGAGATCCTCTTGGAATTTGGATACAGGAATTGTGCTGCACCACTGCCCTTTTCTGTCAAGAGACATAGCCCTCTAATTAGGCTATGTGGTGGCAAAATTGATACACAACTGAGGTTTAAAAACTTTATTTCTCAAAGTAGGTTAATTGGAATCTTATGTACTTACTTTCAGCTTGCCCCTGTAACTCCTTCAGTGCAGGAAAATGAGACTCCTTTCTTCCCCTGCTTAATCCATTTATGCTGTGAAACTACACATGAAAATTTTGTCAATGAGGATTGAGAATTTTAAAAAACCCATTTCTAATACAAAGTTAGGACTTCTGTTCTAGAGTTGCACTGTCGTAGATCAAGAACAACTTGACTGAATTCAATGACCCTAATTCCCCTTCCACCTACTAATGAAACAAATTTCTCAGTCAGATCATAATCATGGCCTTAATCTGAGAGACTGTATGTTTAACTAAAATGTGCCCCTGTGACTGTCTAATGTGCTTGGTCTTTCTCTATGCTTTTAATATGACATCCTGGCATCCATCTCTCTTCCAATAATATACACTTGACTAGTTTTGCTATCATCTCCAGAAAGCTCTTAGTGGAATAAAACTATAAAAGGTGGGGGAAAACAAGATGCTACAATGTTCTATCCTTCTCCTGTTACTACCATGTGGGTTTACCTTTCTATAAGCCTACTTTATATGTTGAAAGACTGCAAAACAGTCTCCCTAGATACTTCTCTGGTTGAACAATCCCAACTCTCTCAGTCTTCCTTCATAGGAGAGGTGCTCCAGATCCCTGACTATTTTCCTGGACATCCTCTAGACATATTCTAAATGTTTCATGTCTTTCTTGGGCTTGGAGCCCCAGAGCTGAACACAGCTGTCCAAGTGGGATCTCACCAGAGCAGAAGGACAGGATCACCTCTCTCAACCTGCTGGCCACCCCTCTTTTGATGCAGTCATCATGGTTGGCTTTCTGGGCTACAAGCACACACAACCGACTTAGAATTAATTTTTCATGCACCAATATTTCCCAGTGCTTCTCAGGACCGCTCCCCATCCATCTGACTCCCAGTCTGTGTCAATATTGCTGGTTGTCCTCACCCAGGTGTGGGATTTTGCACTTGGCTTTAGCAAACTTCATGAGGTTCACATGCACTCAATCCTCAAGGCTGTCAAGGTCTATTTGGATGGCATCCCTTCCCTCCCACAAATCAACTGCATCACTCAGTTTGGTTTTACCCTCAAACTTGCTGAGGGTATGCTCAATCCCATCTGTGTCATTAATGAAGACACTAAATAGTACTGGTCCCAGAATAGACCCTTGAAAGACACTACTCATTACTGGTTTCCACTTGGATCTTGAGCCATTGCCTGATCATCCTGATGCATCCTTAGGTGTAACAGCTATAGATAGATAGATGGATGGATAGATAGATAGATAGATAGATAGATAGATAGATAGATAGATAGATAGATAGATGCACACATATAGGTAAAGCCCTTTTCTGTTGCAATTCTCACTTTCTGCCGGCATCATCAGTTAAACAATTTCCTTTATTTCACTTAAGAAAGGTTGAATTAACTTGTAACTGTCTGAAATGTACAGAGAAGGTATGTTACTACTTCAGGGGGATTTAAAGACACAGAAGAAATGTCACAGAATTGCAAAGTATGACTGTTATTTGGGCAGTCATCCAGCCCACAGTGTAGAAACACCTGTGAATATCTGAATAGTTTAGTCAATGATTTCCAATTATATCCATGGATAAGTGAGTCTGCTTAGCCAGAATAACTAGTCATTTCAGCACTTTTTTTAGTGTTAAGCTGAAATGCAATATTGCACTATCACTGTTCTCATATTCCTTTGTCCAAATCCAGATGAATCCATTTTTGCTTAACCTTGAGAACTGATATGAAATTATATTCAAGCAAATGTTTTTACCCTTCTTGTTTATGTCCTTCGATAAAGGTGTCAGTCTGTTAGAGACTATTTCTTTGATGAGTACTGTGCATTATCTGCCTACTCACAACAAGATATTAATCACATCTAATTTTACAGTGGTTTATTTAAATTAGAGATGTGCATTATGTGTTAAACTAAAAGTTATCTCCCACTTCTCATCAAACCACAAGCCAACCAAACCAAATATAATGCACACCGCACAAGTAAGTTGAAAGACAGTGGTGTTAACAGAGGAGGGTGATATCTTGTGGCCAAAAAACTAAGACAAAGTTTAAGCATCCTGCCAGTCTATTTGAATGCAAATTTCTCTTTGCTTGTGAAAATACAAAATAAAACTGTATTTTTTTTGTGTTTCACCGTACAATACAATGTTCAATTATATTTGTTATCACTGTTGATGAATCTGGAGCAATTTTAAAGCTCATAAAATCTCTGGAAACACTGTGTTTAGAAACACTCAGACATTTATGAAAGAGTTGTAGCTGTTGATTATATAGCCCAAAAGAAATGACCATGTTTCTGTACCAGGTAAGAACATGTCCAGCACAGACAGTTTTAGAGAGCCAGTCAGTGGAAGTTAATATTCAAATGAATCAGCTCTCTGATCATTAAGCTGCAATTTCTTTAACTTGATTCTAATTTTGCTGGGGGAAAAAAATCTCAACCAAAAATTAAATGAAAAAAAGTTTTATGCAATTAAGAAGAGTAATACAGCTGTCTGAGAGGCAGAAGTTCTACCAAATTTGTACAGAAGGAGTCATCTGAATAAGGGAGAAAGAAAAAAGTATCCACATATGCCTATCACATTTTTTAAAGCATTTCTGAAAAGGGCTCAGAAACTATGCAACTGAAGCTGGTTTGAGAAAATACGTAGAACTGCCTGATCATTAAAACAGGAAAATTTGAGAGCACTTTCCATCACCTTAAAGGTTACAAGAGAATCTTTCACAGGGTTTGCTATTTTAATTGATTCTTATTTAGCAAGGTTTATTAATTTTAGTTTATTTTTAAAAATTGAATCTGTTGGAAAAACTTATAAGAGTGTGCTCCAAAATGACAAATTAAAAGAATAGGAAAACTAGAGAGAAAGAAAAAAGAAAGAGGCACTCAGGAAACCTGAAATCTGAGAGGGAAATGTAAAGTTAGAGAGAAATGTTTCATATTTTTTTGTCTTTTGTCTAACATAAAGGATATTTTCTCCTAGTCTCATGTCTTGAAATGATCCCACTAGTAAATTCCAAGTGAAGTCACTTTTTTTTTTGGTGTGTTCCTATGGTCAATGCTTTGTGTGAGGAGACACGAATCTTGACTCCACGTTTCAGAAGGTCGATTTATTATATTATGTGATATATATGATATTAAAATTATATACTAAAAACTGTACTAAGAGAATAGAGAGAAAATGATTCCTCAGAAGGCTAGAAAGAACAGGAATGGAATGAATAACAAAGACTCGTGACTCTCAGAGTCCGAGCCAGCTGACTGTGATTGGCCATTAATTAGAAACAGCCAACGTCTGTGCACCAATCACAGATGCACCTATTGGTAAACAATTTCCAGACCATATTTCACAGCCATCAGATAGTTAATTGTTTACATTTCTTTTCTGAGGTTTCTCAGCTAAAATAGGAGAAAAATCCTAGCAAAAGATTTTTCATAAAATATCATGGCTACATGTTCCTGATAATTTTATAAGGATAAAACCAATCTTCTGTCTCTTCAAATTTTGTTTTAAGCCTTGACCTCTTAGGTTGATGGTGATGACTCTGAAGAAAGAGCAAATAAAACAAAATCAGGTAATGATGGAAATAGTCTTACAAAAATTAATTTCCAAATTGTTACAGGCCAGAAAATGTGTTAAAATCTGATATTGGCATTTATTCATTTAGCAGTTCACAAAGAAATTTTCTCGATATCTCTATATTAATATGAGTATTGAAGCTTGAAGTGGTTCTATCTTCTTCAACCTTAGAAATATTTTCTGTGTCAAAATTTATACAAGCTGTCCAAATCTACACAAATCTATGCAAATCTACACAAATATATATATATAATGTATATACATATAATCTAGCAATTAACTTGGACATAGCAACATAATTGTTACCTGTACCCCCCAACCAAATAAGAAAACCCCTTAGAAAGCATAATTTTTGTCTGTATTACTCAGCACTTTCCAAAGGTATTTTGTCAAAACAAAATTATTTTGCTATATATAATTTGAAGTACACTGGGCTACACCCTGAATTTTCCTGAAGTAGTTTGCAATTTCATTCTGCTTTGAAAAACTTTTGAACTCCCTCCTACATTGGTGGTACAGGTCAAAACCCATCCGCTACTACATAAACTATAAGCAAACATCTCAAACATATTTATCATGAAAAAAACCATCACTGAGGTTTTCATCAAACTGAGGAGGCTTCTTGATTTTACAAGAAGAAATTACTTTTCTTGATCACTGTCTACAATGGAACTTATGTCACTGCATCTGTGACCCAGGTCAGGATTGTTCTTAATAATCATAATTAATTTTTGCAGACCAGCTTGTCTGCAGCAACAACAGCTGTTCCTTTAACTAACTATCTACATTTTGGCAAGCAACTGCAAACAGAACTGAAAAATTTTTGCCTTACATTTCACTTGACATACAGCATGAAAACTAGGAGCAAAGTCAATCTTAATGAGCCGCTTTTGTGTCATTTTATTCTGTATACAGATCTTTTACTAGGATTTATGGTTTCCTCTTTTCTCATTGAAGACTTTTCAATCTGTCTATAATAACTTCGGCCAAATAATCCTCCCAAAGCCAAGAGAGATTTCTCCATATCTTCAATGGGAACATTTTCAAATGATTAAAGACAAGTAGAGATTATATGACAAATATTTTTTGTTGTTTCTGGGAGGTTGTAGGGTTTGGGTTTTTTTACTATTTAGGAGATTTTTTTAAATAAGAGTAGTTGCTTCATGTTTGGTCAAATCTTACAAAATGAGTTCAGTAATTAATAAGTAAAAAGAATCTAATTGGAGCTGGGTTTGGTGTTCTTAAAATGGATTCAGATGCATGCAGATAACACATTTCCAAGTTGCTACTATGATCTCATTTAATAGCTCATAGAGAGTAAAAATTTTTAGGCACATTCTTGTAAGTGAATATATATGAATTTTTACGAAATACACCATTCTGTTTCTATCCTAACAAGTAGATACAGTGACTAAGGTGGATACAGTCCAGAGGCCTAGCCTGACAAACTCAGATATAGCAAGTTAGGTGAGATTAATACCATCTTGAATGCTAAGGACATTATTCATTAAAAGATTATGTCAAACTGAATTGTTGAATATGAAATGGACAAGGAAAGGGACTGATTTCCATTCTGCCTTTTGTCCACTTCTGTATAAAGATAGTCCAATTGCATTTTGTTACCGCAGAGCAGATTTACTAAATAAATTTGTGTTATATACTTGCTTCCAGTGTGTGGGGAAATGAACTGTGAATGTCTCCAAATCTGATGTCCAATTCTCATCTAATAATTCTAGGCTTTGTTTATAGTTAACAAACACAAATTAATTCAAAGAAGGTCTCATCTGAAATATTTCAATGATTACAAATGAAATGAAGAGTGACTATCTTTTAGAAGCCCCATTTAGGAAAAATAAGTCCCAAGACAGTTATTTTAATAACATAAAATATGTATTATCAGATATTACTGAGCTGCATAATAACTCTCTGTCCTGAAGGATGGAGTTTTTTCTAGCTTAAACAAGTTTTCTGAATATTGCCGAAAATCATAGTGAGTGTCCTTTACATTATTATCCAGTCTCAATGAAGCTTGATTTCTATTTGTTACAGACTATAGCTGGAGCATACTGTGATCACTCTTCTTCAACAGAGGGAATCCAAAGAGTTAAGGTCTTTCTCGGGTTTTGTGTAGTGTGACCATTCATATAATTCGGTAGACAAAATAAAGCCTACTAAAGTAATTAGATATATAGTTATACCAATTGATTGACAGATTGACATAAAAGGGACTTAATTGAAGCCACATATAGGTTAATTTTTAAATTAAAATTATAATAGTAATGTTGAGTTGATAACATATATGTCTAGATCCTCTTTTCTTACATTTTCACTCAGCTTGCCTCTAATTCCTTTGTCTGAGTACCTCTGATTTTTATTTTATCTCTGAACATATTCTCATAATTCTTCTCTAGTTTTCCTTCTGTGTCTTTTATACCTGTAGATTATTACTCTTGGATTATTTATCTTTCATACTTAATGTATTTTTCATGAAACATCTCTCTGAATCAGTTACATGAAGAGTCAAAACCCAAGAAACCAACTGTCTAACAAAAAGCTTTGCTTTATATATCTACAATTTATGGAAAAACAGGAAGGGATGCCTAAGATACCTAGTCTACTCACCAAAAATCCTGGGAATGTTGAGAACTTGGAGACACTGTACTGCAGTGCTCATTGGTAGTTTCAGTATCCTCAAGTACAAAGTACACGTTCATGCATCCAAATTTTTGTCCACTTTTTGTTCTTTTCAAGTTTTGTCAGTTTCCCAGTTCTTTATTTGTGACTTCATTATCTTTACCTGTTGTTTTCAAGCTGCTGCCCCTGGGTAAGATTTCATTTTTATATCTAAGGACATTTATCTCAGGTTTCCTAATCTTCTTCCATAATACACAGGGAGTTTCAAAGAAAAGAATGGCTGGTTTTCTTTTTATTTTGTTAGAAAGGTTCAATTGTGAATTATTTATATTAATGGTTGCTCATACTAGCTATAGCCTAACCAGTCCGCAGCATCCCTGATATCTTTCCTCATGTATATAATTAATTTATGAAGCAGACAAAACCCTAACTCTTTTTCTCTTTCTTGTCATACCGCTAAATTCCATACCCTAAAAGTACTGTTTCAGATTTGCTTTGTCTGTGTTATGTATTATGAAGTGGTCAATACCAACCTTTCTCCCTGGAAATAATTTATCTTGTTGATTTCTGTAGGTCACAGTTGCAAGTTTTTATATTAAGCTGATAGAAGATTTATATACATTCCATTAAAAATATTTAAAAAATCTTGTCCTCTCCATAAACAATTTTTAACCTCTCTCACAGTGAATGAGATGCTTATCTTTTGCTCCTTAAAACCTTATTAAAGCTCTCACATGCATATGTTGTTGGCATTGATCACACTACCACGATGTCTAATGCTGACAGATCAGACGATATTTTTGCAGCATTCATAGCAGCATGTGTATGATTGCTAACTATCTTTGTCCTTGGTTTATTTACAAGGAACGTGCACAATTTCTAATACTGAAGTCATGTCCTAATCTTAGGCTTTTGATGTGTAAATAATTTTTCCTTCTTACTAAAATAATTTCCATACCTTTATATTCCTGCTACTACAAAGATCTATCAATTCAGCTGACTTTAGAGACAAAATCTGGTCTGGCTTTATTTTCTTCCGTGAGTATTGATGTGATGCACAATTTAAATCTCTTAAACATAGCTCTGTTTCCTAGTAAATATAAGATCACCTTTGCTAGTAATGGACTACAGATTTTACTAAGGTACAATACAGATGTCAGATCATATATTGTCTGGCTTTATCCAGATTTGTCGTGTCTGCATTAGCTTCAACTTACCTTGGTTAGCTGCAACAAGAATTTCTTAATGAGTAGATGACTGTTACCTACTACTACTTACTGTTACCTAAAAGTTTGTTTTACTTTTACTAAGTCTTATATACATGCATGATGTGACATGCATTGCTAAAAATGGTGAATCTAAAACTACAAAGTTTTCATTCTGTGTAAGAGCAACTGATTTCTGAATTGTCTGAGATGCAATGTAAAGGAAGACTATGCTGGGGTAGCAGCAAGACTCCTCGAATATGTTGCATTAAGGTTGGTTCAGGATAATTCTAGTAGCTCCAGGGCTATCAGCAACTGAACAACAGAAAGTTAATGGTAGCTATGCAAAATGAAAAGCTATTTTGGGGGATAAAAAGGAGGACAAAGAACAGGTGTCTTATATGTACAATGCACCATATGTACTTTGTGGAGTTTCAGATCAGTGAAAAAAAGATCAAGGAGTAAAGCATGGTAGAAAATATAATAATGGACTCAATAAAACTTTGGAGAAAGAAGCAACTATCACTATCGACATGAGACACCCAGTCGTTGTCATCATATTTCTCCAAGTGCTGACAACTTTCATAATGTTTCTCATGCTTATCTGAAATTAAACATCAGGACCCAGAGGACTCTGAAAACAATATGAATATAATTTTTTTTCTCTTATAATGGCTTTTATGTGTTCCATTGTCAATGAAATTTGTTTTGCATTTGAGAATGAAAGAGCAATAGTACTATTGAATGTCAGTTTGTTAGACACTGACTTTACACAAATCTACAGTTAGATGGTTGGCATCCCATCCACTTCCTGATGTCACCTCAGAAAAAGAAGGGAGACCACAGGAGAACACTAGTACTAAAGTCTGAACCTTATGTTATCAACGTGTTTTGAAGTTAGCAATTTTAACACTGGAATATTATTATTTGTCATATCTTACCTATGAAAATACATAATATCAAAACAATATTAGCAAAAAAATGGAAGTAGAAGTGGAGGCCTACTGGATATGAAGTAGAAACCACTAGCAGAGACTGTGGTTGTCCAGAAGTGTCCCATAGACAAACTAAATGTGAATGATTCTTTCCCTGATCTCTTGACTCACACAGGTGGGAACACTAAATTACCACACCTACTTCTGGAGACCAAAATTTCACTTTTTCACCATGTATTTGGCTCAGGTGCCCAGATGTTAACAGCAGGAGCTACAGGGGTGGGCTCTGTTCTGCAGGTTCCTGCCAACTCAAACTAATGCACTGCAGGACATATCTGAGCCCCTCAGCCAAGATGATGGCTTCTTGTGGAAAACATACTTAAGAAAGGGCAAAAAATGCAAGGTGGAGGCAGCTAGAGAGATCAAAAGGGAATGAGAAACAGCAGAGGGAACAACAAGATGAGAGAAGAAAATGTACCAGCCACTGGAGCGGAGACTCCCCTGCAGCTCACTGAGGACATTGGAGGTGGATATTTTCTGAAGAAGTTCAGTTCATGGAGATGGGAGCAGAAAAGAGGTCTGAGCATAAAGGAGTACTGGAGAGGAAGCAACTCCTAATTATTACAGCCCCACCCTCTCCTGGACCACTAAATGGGGGGATTGGAGGTATAGGAAGAGAAGGAGTGAAGCTCAGCTTGGAAAAAGGGAGATGAAAAGTGTCATTTTAATGTTTGCATTTTTGCTTCTCACTATCCAAATTTTACATGGCAATAAATTGAATTTATTTTCTCTGAATTGAGTTTTGTCCCAGAGAGTAGCTGATAAGCAATCTTCTTGTTCTTTTCCTATTTCCACATTCCTCCTGCCCTCAACACAGTTCTGCTGAGACTGTTCTGAGCCTTACCCTCCTCTGAAGTTAATCCACCAGACCATGATCTCAAGGGAAATAGCATAAGGCATAAAAACATATATAAAATATAAAAGGGTGAAAACCAGGTCAGATGTCTTTTATTGCTAGCATGGGAGGTACTAAGACACTGAATCTTGCATGCAACACCTCCAGTTCTGTAGGCAGCTGCACAAAAGGTGACTGGATGGCTAACATGATGTTTCCTTTAACTTCATGATGAAATGGTTGAGTATCCATTTACAAATGGATTAGGCAAGAGCAGTCCTCAAAAAGACAAAAGAATGACATTGAAATCCAGATACCTGGGTGTGTGAATAAGAGACATTAAGCACCTTGTCATATATTGCCACAAACTAAAGCATAGCCAGATATTCTCATTATTGTTCCTATAGTAGTTGCTGAAATGTTCATAGCTGTAATGTACTGAGTTATTCTGTGAAAGGTTTTGTCATTCTATAAGATAAACTTCACCTGACCAGAGTTCCTGTTTTAGCAAATCTCATTATCCCTTCTGCAGACAACCAAAAATTTTGGCTAGGATACCTACTCTTTTCTGTCTTCAAAGGATAGCGTATTTCTGGCTGAAATGGGGCTAACTTTTTTTTTATACCAGCCCATATGGTGCTGTGCTTTTGCATTTGTGGCTAAATTAGAACAGTACTTTGGTTACCTCTAAACAGCCTTTCCATCTTTCTGCCTTATTACCTTGCTAAATCTTATTCTGGTGAGCTCAAGAGGTCAGGAAGTGATATAGTGACAGCTGATCCAAAAAAACCAAAGCCACGTATATGACCTTTATGTCTAACAATAAAAAGCTCAGAAAAATGAGGAAGGAGGGGAAATGCTCCTGGTTATGCCATTTGTCTTCTCAAGTAACCATTACATGAGCTGAGGCCCTGCTTCCCAGGAAGTGGTTGGACATCTCTCTGCTGATGGGAAGAAGCAAATAAATTTCTCTTTTTTGCTTTGCTTTCCCTGCTATGCTCTTATTACTCTGGTCCTCAAATCTTCTCACTGTCCTCCTACTTTCTTCCTGTCCTCTGAGAGTGCTACATAAGCCAAATGCATGGTGGGTGTTTGGCTGCAGGTTGGGGTCAACCTGCCACACATGCCTACGGCAGATAGAGCCATGCGTTGTAAGCCAAATATTTACCAGAAGGACAAGGGCATTTTCTACAGCAAGAACATATAGCATAAATCTTTCCCTACTTCTTGCTAGCACCTGAGATAAGGTCCCTATACAGCTGAAAACTTCATCTACAACTCAACTCAATATTTGAATTACTCTGGGCTCCTCTAGGAAAGGTCAAATGAATTATCTTGGATGTCAGGATGTGGCTATAATACTTGTTTTCAGAAATTATTAAATACCTTCCCAGATAAAGTGTATTATTGTAATCCATTGTCTAACATTACATTTTATAGTTTATTCATTAAACTTCAGGAACGTGAGGCCACCAGCTTTCGCCCGAAGCTCAGGTCAGTAGCATTCAAATGCTACTTAAATTTAAATCGAAGGATAGACAAAGTAAAGTTTCACTTTCTCAAAATATGCAAGAATGTAAGAGAGCTGATAAATCCTTAAGGATACAATCTTCAAAATGCTATCTTTATTTTTTAATTAGCTATCCTTTCCTTTAGACTTGTGAGTATTTATCCCCACAATCTATGTGACCAGCAGATACCTGCTGGGAGTTCTTCTGGACATCTGTATTTTCCCCTTGTCCCAGAGAGGATTTAGTAGTGTAGTCCAAGGTAAAAAAAAATGCTTTACTTGAACAGATTTTCTTCTTTTTATCTTCTTTAAATATTTGGTTACTTACATAAAATTAATAAAGGTATCCTGGAGCATAATTAATGAGAAAAACACCCCAAAACTTTTAGGGAGTTATGACTTTTTAATATTTATATCACTAATTTCCAAATAGATCTATAAGCACCCTGTGGCTAAGCTGACTCAACATATTTCAAAGACTATGGAGGGTGAAAGGGAAAAAAAGGTGAAAATTCATTTGTAGACATAAAGAGAAGTGTGTGCAATGTCTAGCCAACTGAAACAATGCTGATATTTTATGTATACAGCTTCTGAGGCTTTGAGATTTTTATGCAGAGAAATAAAGCATACACAGTTCCAAAGGATGTTGTGAGAAAAGGAAGGTGTGTGCATATCACTGTGCAAAAGTCCAATCTTAGGGATCAGGACTCTTGAGGTCTGTGAGCTGAGCAAACATACTGTGGTGGAATTACTGAGGTGTTGAACTGTCCCTGGCCTGCGCAGTGTAGGAAAAATGTCTTCACAAAAATGTCAAAATTTGCCAAAAGAGTACTTGTTATAGTGCAGTTGTATTTTTCTTTGGAAAAGAAAAAGCTACAAAAACCCCAAATTTGGCTTATATGAAACAATTATATATATATAGCGATTATGCAAAGTGACATTTCAATAATGATCTGGGTTTGAAGAAAGCATGACACCAGCTGAGGGTCACAGTGAGTACAGTGAAAAGTAAAAGCAGGTGCTAAAGACAATCTGGCGTAATTTAAATTTAGGTTGCTAATACAAACAAAGTGTTGATCTGCTTGAGAATAGGAAGTCTCTACAGAGAGATCCAGACAGACTGGATCAATGGGCTGAGGACAACAGCATGATGTCCAGTTAGGTCAAGTGTCAGGTCCTGCACTTGTATTTCAACAACCCTATGCAACACTCCAGACTTGTGGAAGAGTAGCTTGAGAAATGCTCAGCAGGAAGGAGCTTGGGGCTGCTGGCTGGAAGCTGGCTGTACATGAGTCTGCAGTGTGCCCAGGTGGCCAGGAGAGTCCATACCTTGGCTTTTATCAAGAAGGGTGTGGCCAGCAGGATGACAAAAGTGATTGTCTCTCTTCTCCGCACTGGTGAGGCCACACGTAGAGGGCACTGTGTTCAGTTTTGGACCATTCAGCTCAAAAACAGCAGTGAGGTGCTGGAACAAGTTCAGAGAAGGCCAATGAATCTGGTGAAGGAGTTGGAGCACAAGTCATGAGGAGTGGCTGAGAGAACTGGGGTTGTTAAGTTTGAAGAAGAAGAGGATCAGACAAAGTTCAGATTAAATATGAAGGATAAAAAGTCACTAAAAGAATGTTCAGATATTTGAATAAATTGCCTATAAAGATAATGGAGTCACCGCCTCTGGAAATGTTCAAAAGGCATCTGTATGTGGCACTGGATGTGGATATGGTTTAGGGGTGGTCATGGTGATGCTAGGAATACAGTGGACTAGATGATCTTGAAGGCCTCTTCCAAGCTGGATGCTTCTGTGATTCTATGAAACATAAAGAAAAAAAAAAAAAAAAGTGAATATTAAAAAAAACACAAAAACAAAACAAAACAAGAAAAAAGCAACCAAACAAACAAAGCCCCCAAAAAACCAAACCAAAACAAGTCCCTCAGTTTAAAATAATTTTCTGGGAAGATATATGGGCATGTATTGATTTGTATAATAACAGCAGTGACCTGCAAACTTGACCAGAATCTAACAAATGCTACATCAGTGGAGAACATTTGGGGGGAAATAACTTTTGGATGTTTCAGAACAAGCAGAAAAGAGCTGATGAAGGAATTCAGGCAACTTCATCATTGTCTCTGTGGATTTGACCTTGGAAACAGTTCCACTGGCCCCATATGACATCATCTTGTTTGTTTTCTGTGACAGTTTGGAAATCAAAAATGAACCTTTACCTTGCATCCTTATACTGAATGCTCTTTTCTCCAGCTTATGCCAAAACGCTTTATTGTATTCTATTTTTTTTTTTAGTTCCTTGTCATGGATGCTTTTCTTTCTAGTCAGTAGTTATTAAATGGAAGGTTTTAAAAGATTGGTTCTCAGCATGCAGCCAAAAACCTGGAGGAGAAAACATTTTAAGTAGCTCAATTTCTTCAAAGTATTAGATTCACACAAAAAATTCTGAACCAATCAAGAACTGGCTGAATAGCAGATCCCAGAGGGTTGTAGTCAGTGGTGCAGGATATAAAATGCCTATCACTAATGGTGTACCCCAAGTTTCAACACGGGGTCCAGTAGCGTTTAACTTATCCATCAATGACTTGGATGAAGAGGTAGGTGCTGTTAGGAACTGGTTTAATCACAGAGGAGTAAAGATAAATAAACAAAGTGAATAAAACAGAAAGAACTTTGAAGGTTTGAAATACTGTCAAAAAAAAAGACCCGATATAAATCCAAACAAGATTGAATGTTAATACCAAAAGTAAGAGAGGAAAAGAAAAAGAAAAATAGAGAAACGTTAGAAAAATGTAAGGTTACTTTAAAAAGCATAGGTAAAATGAGGTACTACTACACTATGGTACCTCTGTGGCTGCTGAGATGGAACGAGGGGAGCGGAGCAATTTTTGCCTTTTTTTCTGCTGTTTGGAGTGCCTTATGTGCCTTCTCCGATCTCGGGGGCGGTTGGGCTGGGAAGCAGCAGCTCATCCCTCGGGATGCCGGCGCGGTGCCCGAGGCTGCGGCCGGACCTCGGGGCGCTCCCGGCGCTCTCTCCGCGGGATGCGGGAGCGGGCGGGGGCTCCGCAGCTCGCCCCGGCTCCGCTCCGGGGCTGCAGCGCCGGGCGCTCTCCCCAGAGCGGCATCGGCTCCCGGGGGCCTCAGGGTGTCCCGCAGCACGCCATAGTGGTGGGGGGAAGGAAAATCAGGGATTCTGCCCCTCGCTTTCCCCTCCACGTTTTGCACCAGTTTCGCCTTCCTTTTCGTGTACCTCAAGGCGGGCTACTCACAGCCCATCCCGCACACAGTTTCCAGGTGTTCAAGAGTGAATGTGATAAGCAGACACAATGAGGAAGCACTTTTGGACTCCTTTCTCTTATTACTCTTATTATCAAGGTCTTCCAGGTGCCATGTTGTCCAGTTTGTTGATGACACAAAGCTGGGAGGAGTGGCTAATAGCCCAGAGTGGCTTCCTTCAGAAGGACCTCGACAGGCTGGAGAGATGGGCAGAGAAGAGATGTCTGAACTTCAACAAAGTCAAGTGCAGGGTCTTGCACCTGGGGAGGAGCAACCCCATGCACCAGCACAGGTGGTGACCTATTGGAAAGCAGCTGAGCAGAGAAGGATCTGGGAATCCTGTAGAACAACAAGCTGTCCATGAGCACGTCTGTGATTCTGTGTAACATATTGCAGTCATTGTAAGTGTCTGTTGATGCTAGGACTGGTCTATGAAAGGAATGAGTGGTACACACACACCTTAAACAACTAAATAATTTCTATGCTCACTTTAGAAGCTCTCACTCCAAATATCTGCATGTGAACAAATTCTCTAGATTTTTTTTATAGTCAGTGGGGAAAGAAGTAAGTCTAGGCTGTAATTAATCTGCTCTCATCAGTTGTTCAGTGTCCATTTAGGAACAGCTGTCTACGCTGAAGAACCAGCCTAAGTAATTGGGCTGTACCCCTGTGCACAACACTTCACTTGCTACTGCACATCTTTCTGCCATCTAAGTAACAAAGAGAAATGTTTTGTCATACTTTTCAAATAAAATGAACTGACTCAACCTTGTTTAATACCATGGATAAGGCCTGCCTCCTTTTATTCCCCTGTAAGTTAACAGCACTTTGTTGAAATGCAAAAGCTTCTAGGGTTTTCAGACAAATCAATAAACAAACAAAAAACCAACAACATAGCAACAACAAGAGAATGCCAACCAAACCCCCACCTTTAAATGCTATAGTTCAATGCCACATCTTGTGTTTGCTAACAGAAAAAATACAACAGCTCAAAATAATGTTCCAAACATTATAAATGCTTTGAAAAACTTACACAAGTTATTTTCAAACTCCATGAGAGATGTCAGCTCTTTTCTTTAATACAAAATCTTTTCCTGTCACCTTCTGCTTACTGGTCTTTGGTAAACTTCTGTAGTTGACTTTGTCAGTTTACAACCCTTTACAAGCAAAAAACAACATAAAGTGCTCCATGGTTTCACAGTAGGTCTCATGTCATCAGATTCAAGATAAACAATGGTATATGTTCTTTAAAGCAAGTAAAATATATGTCTCAATATATAACACATCTGTGCTTCAGTCTTGCAAAATTACTTTTATATGACGAACACCACTGAGCAAGCAAAGGAAGATCTTCCTATGCTGAAGCCCTAAGGTTGTGGAATCAGCCTTCCTCTTCAGATCCATGTACCAGAAAATTTTAAAAAGGTCAATGGCTATTGTCAGTGGCTTTAATTTATCACAAACAGAAGAAAAAAAAATAAGGAAGAGATTAATAAAAGAAAGCCCTCCCCCCTTTTTTTTTCTTGCATAATTATTTTATCATTTCTTTTACTTTTCCTTCCCTCTTCTGATTTTCTTTCCTGTCTTTACAGACTGTGGATCCAGAGTCACATTGTTTTGGTTTTTGAAGTCACCGATCACCAGCTGCAGTGAAGGAATTGCTTTCAGGCTTTCAACATATGTATATGTTGCAAGCCTGAAACAAATGCAATGTAATTCAATTAGCTGTAGCACAACTGAAAGAGTAAAACTGACCTGAAAATACATTATGCTTTTCGAGGACTAAAAATGCTCACATATTAAGAACTGTCATGATTTATGTGATGTGTGATACTTATTTACTTGTAGCTCTTTGACAATGTGCATGAATTTCAGAATTGCCTTATTTTATTTTCCATTGCTTTTAATGCTTACTTCCCCACAAAAATGACACTTGGACTGTTACTATGCTGTCATCATCTATACTTGACTTAGTGAGTTTCTCCTCCAAAGTTTTCAGTAATTTCTGTATTTCCTTGCTGGAACTGCATCTTTATGTTGCCTCTCACCGTTTTACTTCCTTTAGTGTTCTTTGAAATTGCTGATGTGTTTGTATTGTTCACCAAAGCAGAATGTACATGTTGTTTCATACCACCCACTTCCATCTATAATTTAGAAGCATTATTTTCATTATATCAGAAATCTAATTATTTTCAAGTTTAAAAAAAAAAGCTTTTGAATTTTGTAACATTATGACACATGATACATATCTTATGTTTTGCAGAACCTGTGCTATATGTAACTTTTATTTCCTTTTTTTACTAGGGCAAATGTGCTATTTTTCCTTTTCCTAAATGTGTTAAGCCCTTATGTTGAACAGATGAGTAAAGACATAATTAGATGAGATCTTCCATTCAGACTTGAGTCTTTCGTGAAATTAATACTTCATTCACAAGTCACCACTTCCCCAGTGGATCCTAAGTGCTTCTACAGTTCTCCAGTGTAAAGCATGTTACATCAGATAAATTATTTCAATTTTCACTAAAACAGCTCACAGAGCTGATTTATTCAAATATCACAACTCATTGGGAGAGCAGGGATTTCCATTCCCTTTCAGCGGGACTCAATAAGTCATTCAAGCTGAATCAGAAGAGTATCTCTTGATACACCTAACTTGTCAACATGAAATGGTGAAGTTGACACTGCTAGAGGTGTCATTGCATGAAATCCTGTGGCTGACATACAACAAGAAAACAGTTAGATTGTGTTAAAGTCACAAGGTAAACTAAAACAGGCCTCCTTTCTATCACCATTCAAGAGTGTTCACACTTGAGGAAGAATTGTCAACTCCATTGATAATAGTCCTTAACATGACATCTCTCTAGAGATTACTACAGAAGTATTTCAGAGGGTTACATAAAGTGGGAGCTGAATGACAAGAAGGCTGAGGCCTGATTGAAAGATACTGAAAGTCATTTTTTAAACTTCTTTCAAATTGGGAGCTGAAGAAAACATAAGACTTGTCTATTATCTTGAGGTAGGAAAAGGTAGCAAGAAAATTGCTATTCTGTTGAAACATATTGTGTTAGGGCAAGTAATAGATTGTTTTCTCCTTAGTTGGCTGGCTCCTGTAGCTAAGGAAAAAGAACCAGGATTTTCCACTGCTGAGGTCCCAGATTTAATCCATATTGGACCAAAAATCTTTTCCAGCATTTTCATTCACCATCTGAGTTCAAGCTGTTCAAGTGTCATTTTTTTTCCAGCTTGTAAGGCGCTGTGTGCTTTGAGAAACTGATATTTTGTTGTGCACCTAGAAAGGCATAATACTGTCAACTGTAATATAAATAATGCTGATGACACCGAATAGGACAAAATGGCTCAGTGTTATCAATCACTGTCAAAGAAGCAAACAAAAAGTTTATCTGACAAACATAGCTATTTAATGTGGTTTTTTTTCCTACTACAGAAACATGAACAGCTTATGTGTTTTAGGGAAGCTTTCCAAAAGCCTGTCACTGATTTTTAGCTCCAGATTGCCACTGAAAATAAAAAAGGTGGGAGTGTGACTTCCCCTGTGTCATTGAAAATTTCCTCTTGCACACTTCATGTACTTTGTGCTTCATTCTTAATCTAATAAAAAATGTATAACTCACCTTCAGATACTCCCTATTGTTTGTACCAAACAAAAGTGGGAAAACACTGTAAAGCATTTACAAGAATATGGATTCGTTTTCTTGAGTGAGTTCGCTTCAACTGTTTTCATGCCTGCTTTGTGCTTACTTCCTGCCAATATTGCAGTGATCAAGTTTACTAGTGATAAAATTCATGAAAGATACCTTCAGCCTGAATGCTCAGTTGCCAAAAGCAAAATCTGAATTGCATAACTAATCAGTGGTGTAAATTTCAAATATCTCAGTCACTATTGCATTTCAAAAATGTACCTCAGCTTTTAATTTAATATTTTAACAAAATAAAATTTAGTTCTCTAGTCAGGAGTAAGACAAAGACAATTCATTGGCTGAAAATAAAAATTTAATGGAGATCAAGAAAAAACAGTATTGGGCAAGTTAGAATGTAGATATCAGAAGATATTTGGGTATTTAAAGACACAGATCAGTTTTATGGTTTATATTATCGGATTAAATTATTTGCTTTATTGTTTTCACTGAAGGTTTGGATATCAAATAATTTTAAAAATTAGGAAACTTACAGTAAACATCTATCTTCATCATTATGTACTCAAGGTAGAATTAATCTCAGAATTATTTATAGTCAGTAGGGGGCTGGACAGCACCAAAGGGAAATTTACCTTTTCTCTTTAAGGTTTCTGGGTTAAATGTGATGATTCCTCTTCTTCTTGCATTAACTTGCATAACTGCCAAGACTGGCCTACACTGCACAGACAAAAGTGGAATTTTACAAATCCTCTCATATATTTTAGTAGAATCATAACATGAAGTAGCCTGAAAAAACACAAAATCTCATCGTTTTATTAGTTACAGAATGAAAATGCAAATAAAGCTTTTCACAGTGAAAATTCTCAATGTGTTCTTGAGCTAAATCTGAACAATAGTTAAAGCAAGGGAAACTGTAAGGCATGTTTTCCTACTTATATGTGAAGTTTAAGATAGCATGAATGTTGATATCTGTGTGTCTCATACTGTGTTAGTTTTTCCAGCATGATCAATATTAAAGATCTTAACTTACCTGTACTTGACTGCTTATTTTCATTTAGCTCCTTATAAACCCTTATAGTTGTGTGTTTGGATCTCAGGATTTTGCTTGTTTGTTTGTGGGGGTTTTCTTGATTTTTTTTTGAAGTTGCGAAATAATGAAAAGATTCTGAATTGGGACAACTTGGATGATAATACAAGAAACTGAACTTAGGAAATTAAACATCAAGATGACCCGTGATGTTATTTCTGTGTATTTCACATAGTTTCTTATCAAGAATCATAGAAGAATATCAGGTTAAAATTTGATCCCTCTGTGAAATCACCAGCTGGATCTTTCAAATACTGGGAAGAGTTCCAAACAAAATGTCATAAAATAGAATGCTTAGAGTGAAAACCTGGCTGCATTTAAGTCAGTGGTAAAGTATTCATTGATTTTTGAGGAATTTATAGCAAGTGTAAGACTAAATAATGAACAATGTATTATTACAATTTTAATGTGTAAAATGACTAAAGGATACAGACAGATTTTCTTTATACATTTCATTTAGCTATTATATGTCCTTCTATGACCTCAAATTTTATCTCCTGAGCATTTCTAATTATTCAGAGTAGACTTACTGTAGAAATAGCTTACACATCTGTCATATTCACCAAAAAGGAAGATTTAAAGCATATACTGTGTTTATTATGCTAATTCACTTTGAAATCTATGGTGAAGGTGCTCATGCCTTTCAAACTGAGTTTGCATAGTAAATTTAAGATAGGTCCTGGTGGCCCACAGACAATATCCCTGAAGCAGCTTTAGCAGTGCCTTAAGGAAGTGTGCAGTACACCCACTGGGAAGTGTGCAGTACACATGCAGTGAGAAAAAGAGGGAAAACAGTAAGTACTTTTATTTTGCAGTCTATGCTTCAGTGGTTCACAGTTTGGATTTCTTTACTTAATATCTTCAGTTGTTGTAATCATGCTCTCTGAGGCCCAAGCACTTAGTAATTGTACTGCTAATGTAGTTTTTCTCTAAAATGGCTAGCTTTTATCAGAATTAGCTTTTTCCAGACTTAAGTCTTAAAAGGTATTTTTCTTGTCAAACAGGTTATTTTCCTCTGAAAAAGTGCTCTCCACCACCAGCCTGTGTGATACAAAAAAACCCAAATAAGTATTTATTTTTGTATTTTTATCTCTTTAATCACTATGGATAGTGGTGAGGTTTTTTCGGGACCAGAAGGTCCTAAAAATTTAGAGGTTTTTAATACCTCTTAGAGTAAATTTTTATAGTCAGCTTGAGAAACAAATATGCCTCCCTAGTGTATGCAAGTTACTATACCAGTAATTTTTCTAGCCAAAACAAAAAGAAAAAAGATAGACTTCCTGTACATTCACTTTCTAAGACTGAAAAAAATGGAATTCAACAATAATCCCTTATCACCAGTCATTGCAACACATATAATTTTAAAGTTAAATTTAAGAGAATTAGAAATGGTTTTAAGTATAACAATGAACAACTAGGGAAGACAAACATCACTAATTCTACTCCATAGTGGCAGTTCTGGCTAAAGCAGAATAGTTTGTTGTCCCAGGTTATATTAAAGTGATTTAAAAAATTTATGTTTCTTTCACGTTCCTTTTTCTTTTCTAAATGAGTCATTGAAGGAGTTTGAAGTTGTGTTGCCTTAAATGTATTTCAGTATTAACATAATAGATATTCTGTGTACATGAGAATTCACAAACACTGTTCTGCTGGTCTGATTTGTGATCTGCATTGAGTCATTTCCTAGCTTTAATCCAGATGTCTTCTTTAGACTTCTAGGAGATGCACTGTGGTAATGAACAATAATAGAGTTTTTATAGTCTCTGGGCTCCACTGTTTGCTCATGTCTCTTAAGCAGCAAGATCATCAAATATTATGAGACAATTAATGAGTAATTAAAGAAGAAAAATGCATCCTTTAGAAATGGCTTATTCATGGGTTTTTCAAAACATTTATGCACATTTCACATAACTATAAAAATATCTACTCTTTAAACATGTCACGAATGCATGTAGATAAAAAAACAATATTAAATGGAATATATAGATATCAGAAATGTCTGACAGAAACTGCAAACAAAAAACTGTTTAGAAAACAAACAAAAAAAAACCCCAAACAAATATGAAAATAGTTATCCTACAATCTTTAAACAGGTTTTGCATCTGAGCTGGTGAGGTGTAAGATTCTTAGCATACATGTATTTTCAAGTCAGTTTTTCTCTCATTCTCTAACTTCCAAGCTGAAACCAAGGTAAAAATCATGCCCTTCATCTTGAATTCCTAATGGTTTTCTTAGCTGTGGTACATGACAATATGGGTTAAGTGTGTCTTTTTAATTACCAAGGAAATGATCACACTTAAAATACAGTGAAATTATTTCATTTAATCTACTAGTTTACATTAGGAGAAGGAAGAAATAAGGTGTATTTGCCTTATGTTTCCATCTCTAACAAAACAGTAATTAAAGTGTATTTTGGAAAATGTTATTTCACTCACCAGGAAAGTTCATCACAATGACAAGTTCTATGACAATTATACATCGAGCTACAGTTAAAAATACTGATATCCATCGCATTATAAAAAGTATAATGTGAAGGAAGAAATATTTCATTTGGGACAGTACAATCATATAGGGAACAGGCTAGATATTTTATGTATAACTTTTACCAGCTTTTGCTTCCACATAGCTATATGCATGTCAATAGGTCTGTATGTATATACATGCACGTGTGAGAGTGTGTTTGTTGGCAAGTGCTGATAAGAAAATTTATTTAGTTCCTCATTTAAAAATGAACTTAAAATAACAATTTCATTGTCAAAGGTGCTTTTCCTTCAATTAAAATTAGTCCTGCAAAAATTGACATGTTAACTTATATCAAGTTGGAGTTGAAAATGTATTGGAGTTGAAAGGTGTCACAGGCATTCTTGATGATGTACAAAACACATTGTTTTACTGTATATTGAAATATCTGTGAAAAATTACATCCTCATAAATGGAAATATCTATTGACTAAAGCAAAACCAAAATGCTTACTCATCAGGAAGACAAAGAGACAAGGGATGATGCCTTGAAAAAACACAGTATAGATGTAGGCAAGGATGATGGTCTTCATGAGCTCTCTCAAGGCAAGGAACCCATTTAAGGCCAGGTAGAGATGTGCTGCTGATTGTATTCCCTCTTGCCATCTCTTGTCTCTGAAGAAGCAAGGTGTTAGCCCAACTTCCACCATGTTTTCCTTTTGCTATCTACAAGCTTTCTCTTTTAAAAGCAGGAAGAAATGACCTGATTTTCCAAGTGCATTAGTGTTCATGACTTGAACGATCTTCACTGGAATTTCCTGAGGTAGGCCTGTCCCAGCTCCACATCAGCTTTCAAGTCTTCTCTGAGGAACAGGTCTCCTACTTTGAGGAATCTGAGTTCTGCCCTATGTTGGGACATAATAGACAGGTCTCATTCATTCCACACACATCAGAGTGTAGTGATGTTCAGACATCTGCCTCTGAAACCATCTCAGAGAAAATCACATTGCCTAAGTTTTCAGAGTTGTTTTGACTAATTATATAGATGTTCTTGGTAAAAAAATGTGCATATATCCTGACTATTGTATCACACCACAAATAATGAGTTGTTTTGTCCTTGTTGTCTAAATATGAATTTTCAAAAAACCCATTTTAGACAGATCTCTGTTGGAAAAGTGAGCCTGTCTCTAAATTAGTTCTCTAAGAACATCGTATTTTTCAAGTAAATGCAAACATTTTAGATGATGGCACATTTTCAGTAAGCATCTGAAAAGCATTGACATATAAAAATTACCTCAAAGTTCAGCATCATCTTGCAGAGAACACAAATTAAAACAGTGCTTCTGCTGGTATTATAGTTTTCAGCATTTTTTAAGGGGAGCTGAACTATTTAATATCAAACCCCCAAATCTGCTATATATCTTAACCAAAGAAATATTAAAAGCAATGTGATCCCAAGTTCATTTTTTAAGTTTTCTTGGAAGGAAAGCGATTTCTTTAGTACATTCATAATATACAACATGTAATTACATATGTAGTTGTTAAAATAATTATTGTGATACATATTTACAAGTATAATTATACATAGAGCTGTACATATAATTATTATAATATGGTGTTAATCATATATAATTAATCAAATTACTAAGACTAACAACTGGGAATTTTGAAATTTAGAAATAAACTTAGAGAAAAAGAGAATTTTTATTGGAAGACAGTGATAAAAACCACTTTTCAATATGTTGACATTTCTTGAAACCTAAAAAATTAAATAACATTTCAGAAAGTAATGCATATATTATATTAATTTATTTTTTTTTGCTATATATAAAAAAAATATTATGGGAGTTTTTACTATAGAGGCTCTTCACATTAATTATAGAATTTGTATAAAAATATTTGGACTTAAGTAAAACCTAAAAATTTTGCTTTGCTGTAAGGAATTGACTTGAAATTTTCCTTCTTGTCAAAGGTAATTTTAAGCTATCAACTCAAAATGGAGGAATGGTATGAATCAAATATAAATTCCGTAAGTAGTGTGGTTCCATAAACACTATGACTCATGTATATCTCAACCATATATTTTTAACACATTTTATTTAAAATTTATGACATCAGTAGTTTTCTGACTATGAACAAAATATTACCAAAGTGGATATTTCTAGGTCTCAGTTTAATATATTACATTTTTATCTGCTTATTTTGTCTATAAACCACAGATTTTAAAACTTGTTTTTTGTCAGGAGTTCACATTTATTATTGCAAACAGAGAGACAGATACGATTTATATAGTGCAATTTTTGCAGTGATTTTTTGGGTGCAAAAATAAAAAGGGGGGGTTCATTTATATGCCTTTTTACATTAGAATATAAATCCTATTTTGCTAAATTAGCTGGCAGTTTCATTTTTATCTTAAACTAAAACCTAGATAATATATAATCTCTTTCTGGCATACCTTCTCAGCTTCCAACAATTATCTGTTAAGGTCTGCCTAGATTGATAATTGTATTCAAATTGTCTTCAAAAGACATTTATTGTCCTCTGCCTCATTAATTTGTCTAATCCCTTTTAAAATTTATTTTGACTGTTAGATTTCACAACCATTTCTGGTGACAAATAAATAAGTACTTAGGGTTACAGTGTTTGTTTTCTCTTTTCCTCACATAGTAGGAATTTCCTCTAGAATCTCTCATTTTCAATGGACTTCCTAATTCTTCTTTTATCTATATGCATCTTATTATTTTCTCGTGTTTTATCTTCACATTCCTTTATACCATATCATTTGTCTCTGCTCCAGGGAAACGCCATTATTACATCCCAAAATGTCTGCATCAGGTACTTGAACATCTCTGGCCCAACTTTATTTGTTATCTTTGGCAACTTATTATTTCAAATGGCAAATAAATAGCATTAAATTTATGTGAGTGGTGATCTCTTCTTCATAACTGTTACCTCTATTTTATAGAGATGCAATTTATTTTGCCTTCTAACAACCTTGTAAGTAAGTGTTGTGATGTCCAGTTGAAACTTTTCAATCAGAAATACATTTGTCCTCATGTAAATTTTTTTTATTATCAGCAAAGTCTGTTCATTTACTATCCTAACCATTTGAGCAATCAAACGAGCAGCACAGATACCTGACACTGGCTGTCACCCTTCATTGATGAAATAACAGCTTATTCTTATAATTTATTTTCTCTCCCTTAACCAGTTCTTAGTGCCTGAGATGATTTTTCCTTTTATTTTGAGACAGTTTAATTTCTTTAAAAGCTTATTATAAAAGATCTCTAGAAAGCTTTTGAAAATCCAAGTCCACTAAATCCACATGAATACCCTCATCGTGCTTCTTGAGTACTTTAAATTATTCTAACACATTTCTGAAAAATAATTTCCTCCTGAAAGATAGCTCTTTTGTTCACTCCTCCTCATGTCCATACTTCTGCTTTATTTTCTATTCCTCTACTAATTGTACAGTTGTCTATAGTTTCTACATATTTGACATGTATTAAGGTTAAATAGACTAATCTGAAATTTGCTAGATTATTTTTATTATATCCTTTTTCTTTCTTTTTTTTTTTAACAAGTTACATAACAGACATTCAGGAGTTTTATACTGCCGTTCCTTCAGATTCCAGGGGCAAATAACAGCTTTCCTAATCTCAAAAACACTACAGTGGAGATACTAATTATGGAAGAGTGAATGGCAGCTCCTGCTTTCATAGGGGAGATGCTCCCATCTCCAGAAATTGCACAAACTTTTTCCTCCATTCTGTTTGTTTGTGGCTGTTGGAGAATTGTCACAATGGAGCTGGCTTTATTCATGAACCCATTAGTCTCATTCATTCAAAGTGAAAGACATCTGGGATAAATCCAATTGTGACAGACTGGGCCTCAGCTGTCCCCAGCCCTCCTGAATTTACCCTGACACCTCTATGTGCATGGGCATGAGAAGTAGAATCCTCTACTCTCAAGAAGAAGAAGAAAGACTTTGCAAGTAAATAATCATGAAGTATTTGAAGTGATGTCACAGGGAGAAGTATGGTTTTGACACAGTTTAAGGAAATCAGAGCATTAGACAATGACGAAACAGCTAAAGCCAAATATCCAGTCAATGTGCATCTACAAGCAGTTCCTGCCAAGCAAATTTCTGTCATTTGTCACCAGCTTGCCAAGTCCAGCATAACTCAGCCTTCCAAGTCAGCCAGTCACACAGGCTATTCTCATGAAGCCCACAGAAATTTGGCATTGTACTCTTGAAGCATAAGAGCAGTTATGTCCTGTCTGGATCTCAAGGACTACCGCATCCATATTCAACAACCAGGCAACCTGAAGCAGTCATCAACCTGACATTTGATTTCAACATTTTCCTGTTTATTTCAATTTCTAATGAGACGAAAGCTAAATTTCAAAACACTGTTTTACCGACCAAAATTTCTTCTTTCTACATTCATAACCTATATTTGACTTCAAGCTTTTCTTCTTGTAGAAGAAAATTTTTGCCTGTCTGAAGAAGGCAGAGGTATATGAAACAAAGAAGATGCAGATGTTTAGAAATAAATTTAAAGAAATAAATATATTACCAGAACAGTTCCTAACTTCAGAAGATTTATAATACATCTGCTTGATTTCACTGCAATCTCTACGGACCTCAGAGATCTCCACAGACACATCTTAGGTGTGTTGCTCCCAGGTCTCTCTAAAGAATTCATGTGAGTCTTCAAAATAAATGTTCATAAGGGGGACTGCGTAGTACAGTGCTTAATGTTTTTTCAATCTCACTGTATCTCAAAGGAAAACTAAATTAATCTCTTTTGCCTATCTACAGCAACATTTTGGGAATATTTTGCTACTTCTCTACAACTGTGCTTTTGTATTAGTAAAGTGCCATAATATAAGAAGGTAAGAAAGGAAAAAAAAAAAAAACAAAACAACAAAAAACAGATGGTGAGGTGAAAGATTCTAGCCACGGTAGAATACTGTACAGATTCACAGAACTTATGTTCAGTCTTTCTCTGGTTGGTTGTTCTTTTTATTAGGCCACCTTGTTCTTTTTCTTGGACCCTTTTTTTTTTTTAGGGGTGGGGTTTTTTGTTGTTTTTGTGGTTTTTCAGTTGGTTTTATTTGTTTTGTGGTGGTGGGTTTTGCTTTTTTTTATTTGGTCTTTGTTCTATTTTTTCTTTGTTTTGTGGTGCTTGTTTTTATTTTTTTTTTTTTTTTGCTGAGTTGGTTTTGGTTTTTTGGTGGGTTTGTTGCTTGTTTTGTTTGTTGGTTTGTGGGTAATTTTGGTTTTGTTTTTTGTTTTACAGATTTCCATACTGCATGTTTTACAGAACAGAGCCCATATCTCACAGCAGCCATATCATGCTATCAGTAGGTGAAATGTGATCTGCAGTGCTGAGAGTTCTGTGAGGAAAGGTCTTTCACATAGCTCTTGGTATCTTCATTCCTGGAGGAATTACTTGATGTCACTTGGACATTCCTGGCACTTACTGCTAAAGGGTATTTAAGGTGGAAGTTAACAGAGGGGTGTAAAAGAAGATAAAGAGCATATTTGGAAGATGCATGCAGCACACAAGGTTAATGCTTATTCTAGACTTCTTGTACAATGAAAGCTTTAAGACTCCATATATATTTTTTTTTGTGATATTATATATTCAAGTGGTTATTTCAAGATTGGTTTAACTTCTACAATATTATCCGATCAACCTCTTTTTAAGCCTTTACTTAATTGCCATTTAAAAGGGATGCTTGGGATATTTTTTACCTTTCTGCATCAACTAAAAAGCTGACACTTTAAAATCCTTTTGCTGTGATATAGTGAACAATCAAAGATAAACACTCACAGAGTGTCCAGTCCTCCAGTAAATCACAAAGAGGAACAGAGTGGGTGAGTGTATTTTCTAAGTAAGACTAAGTAAATGTCTAAAAAAGTCAATATGAGTCATCAGCCCCAGGGCCCTGGTAAAACAGGTAACAGCATCACATAGCTTATTGTGTAGATTGATCAAGCTCTACCTTCAAAAAAAGTACATTGTGCCTTTTCCTGTTTCCGTTGCAAAAGCCTGCTGCCATGATCAGTGAAGTCCTTTAAATTTACATCCTTAATCATGGACTCTTCACAGTCTTATAATTGTTTCAGTGTCTATAAGTTTTACCTGCAATAGGTTATAGAAAAATGATACCAGACCTGTCATGGCACTGAAGAGTTTTGTATGCAAATGTCCCTCTGGCTTTTACCACAGATGTTTTCAACACAATCCTCTTTTACTTCTCAATTATCTCATTCATTGCACCTTCCACAATTACAGAACCCATTCTTTCTTTCCTAGATTCATATGCAATTTCAGGTGTGAGATTGCAGCAGGTTTTTTTCAGAATGTCTGAGTCGACCACACCTATGCATTCTGGCACTTTCAAACTTTGGAAAACACAGATTTAATTTTTATTTTCAAAGTAATTTAAAATATATAAAAACTTCAGACAGTGTAGAGTTCTGACTAAAGGCCAATGAAATCCCATTGCCCAGGACTTCTGACTTTATTTGCTACTGGGTTTTTTAAGGGGGAAGAGAGTAATTTAAATGGTGATGATTACAATGGTGTAGATAGCTGTATTTTTCTGAGTGTGTGATATGGATAGAAACAAAATTTCAATCCCCAAATTTCAATTCCCCAAACTTTCAATGCTGCCTAAATATTATATGACAGTGATGGTGCTGCAAAACTATACAGAGAATATCTCAAGATTCTCTGCTTGGCTTTACTATCTTTCACTATAATATAGGATTCCATTGTTTTTTCAGAAATTAATACATTCAGTCAGGTACAAAAAAAAAAGACTTAATTATAGTACTTCATACAGTTACTGGACCTTTTTTTACACATAACGAGACAGAACAACTTATTTCACTTTCCTCCTTTCTTTATAAATGATGTTCTCAAACAAAAGTATTTATTAGCATTTCAAATTTTTGGCCTCTGTAGAATTCCTTTCTCTTTTTGTCTTAAATAAAAATAATGATATAAAATGATGCATGACCAGGAATATGATGTTGTCAATAAGAAGCATTAATTAACAAATTAATAAGACAAAATTTGCTTCTTCCCCTCATGAGAGAAGAAAAGATTTTTTTCTATCGTGCTGGAAAGCATATTAAATAGGGAGAAAAATGTATATTTAAGTCCCCTAAATGCTTCAGCCTTAATAAACTTCCTCTAGGGTTTCTTTCTCCAGGGTAGACACAAATTGTTTTCTGAAACTGGCTCACCCATCCTTAATCCACAGTTTGCCAACATAATTTTCTTCTGCTTTTAGTGATGTCTTAGGAACTGCAGCAATAATATAGCCCCTCATGGCCCTCACTTGCATCTAAATGAAAACCTCTTTGATACAATGGAATAATTTATGTTTAGCTACATTTCCTCAGGCCAGATGTATATACAAGTATATTAGATGTTCTGCCCTCTATGCTGGAAGAGTTTTTCCATTTTAATTAAACAGTGGAAATGCCTAATTCTTTCCTGTTTTGCCCTGGGTATCTCTGTGAGGTTAAATGTATGTAGGTGTCATAAGGGGATAAGAGCATGTAAGCAAATTAAAAAAATAACCCAATCAAGAATGCAGCTCATTTTCTCATATGCTATGTTTGCAGAAAACACTTTTTTTTTTTTTTTTCAGAAACAGCAATGGTGTGAAGATATCTTATAAAATCACTTTCTTAAAGTATTAATTGCCAGTACTCTCTGAACTTTTTTTCTTCACAATAATAATGAAAAAATTAGCGTGTATTTAAAAATCAACGGAAAACTACTCTCCTAGTCTTCCGTAAAAATTCATTTCATCCTGTCTGTCTTTTATTTCTTCTTCTCTTAGCTTGTCAATAATTTTTTGAAGGAATCATATCTTGAGTAAAATTAGTGAGTGGACCGTTGACAGGAGCTTCTTCAGTCTTTGGGAAAAAGCCTCTAGGATAGAGCAATTAACAGACATTACAAGACATTTAAGGTAATGGAATGAAATGCCCTCTAGAGATGCCTATTTATTGCTGACTATCAAGAAACCTTACCCAGCCAAATTAGTCTCATGACCAGCTAGTTCTCAGCTAAAGTTGTATGACATGAATTTCAATTTTAAAGTTATTTCTGGATCATTATTTGTCCTAAAATAAGTACACTTCTGATTTTGAATTGGATGTTGTTGTTTTGATGGGGTTATTTTAAATGGATAATAAATAAAAAATATTTTTTGACCCCAGGAAAAAAAATATTTAATCTTACAGTTGAAAAAATATGTTAAAATATTATGGAGAATAAATAAGCAATGTAAAAAAAAAAAAAAAAAAGAAATAAAAAAAAGGCAAAAATTCCAACAAAAAAGTGAAGAGAGAAGGATACAAGGAGCAGCTGCGCCTAAAATGCCACAGAACTTTGTCACTTTCTCTTTGTAATATCCAAATAATAATTAAAAATGACAATGGAGAAGAATGTGGCTGTTTGATGACAGTGGAACTGTCAGTATCAGAACTGATAATACTGTCAATTGTTTCAGAACTGTTACTTGATAAATTGCTACAGAGTTCTGCAGATTAAGCATAAGTTTTATGTCTTTGTGTTTCCCTGTTTACTTCTGATTTTTCTTAATTGAGTCTGACTGTTAGAACCATAAACAATGCCAAAATGTTGCGAAAAATGTAGGTCTGAAACTGAAAAAGTAGCAAAAGATCAATTGAAAGAATTAATTGAAAACCCTTAATGTGAAAATTATAATGACATAGTAAATACCTTACTTTATACCTTCAAGACAGAAAGGATACTTACTTTTCTCACTTTATGAATAGGCTTGTCAAAGGAAGACCAAATATTTTGTTCCTTCCTGGAAGATACAGACCCTTTTTAGATACTGTATGTAGTAATTGGATAGTCACTAATGAACATATGAAGAAGCACAAAGCCAGAACTATTAAAAAATATGTTATGATATGCAAAATAATTAAAGAAAATACACAAATCTTCTTGAAAATTTCTGTGTGAAGCCAAGTTTGTTTTATTTTTTTTTAGTCCAAAGTATTTTCTCCAGCTTTTCCATAAGTGCGTACCATGCGATTATATGTACCATATTATTTTTCATGTGACAGTGGTAAATAAACCATCATTTTCAAAGACAAGAACTTCATTTTTCACTTCAGAATGTAGAGTATTTGTGTCTGTAATAGCAACTTGACTCAGTGAAGTAGGACCACAGAAGTAAAACAGTATCCACTTATGTAATCCTGACAGTTGTCAGGTGATAAGCCAAGATGAAAAGTTCAGCCTCTGACAGCTTTCCTATGTTTCATATCCCTGCCAGCTATGTAAGAAGCATGCCAGAGCTATATTCACTGTAATCAAATTTCTCTAGAACAGTGAGTTGTTAGGTCTATTAAATGTCTCGACTGGAAACCTCCCATATGGCTAAATTGAAAAGTGGCAGCTAAACAGGCTGAATGAACTTATGCTCATTTAAGTAGCATGCCCCAAATGCTTCCACCATCAAATATGAGGTTTTCAAGATCATACTGAGATTTATTTTGAGCAACCACCAGATTTCTCTTAAGATTTCTGTCATTAATAGGTTTCTCCTTATGCAGAATGATGGAAAAATGTCACTGCACCAGCAGTCAAGATGTTCAGGTTCAAGTGATGTTCAGTTGGATCACACACCCAGCTATGTTCCGAAGTACAAAGGTGGGCTTCCTTCTAACAAATGTCTTTGCTTTGCCAAATACTGTGGTACTGAATCTGGCCTTATCTGATACAACCTAAAGGGAAGAAGAGATCCACTAATCATCCAGTCCTTACAAATTAAATATCAGCAGTATTTTATTTGCTTCAGTAAGATCTCGTCATTTAAGGGAAAAGAAAAAAAAATCTTTTCTGTGTCTTCTTTAGTTTTAGACACACCATTGACAAGTCCTTTTAACGTGGCCTTTAACAACAAAGAAGGAATTTCATACCAGAAATTATATATTTTAGGGATTTATATATATGTTTATAAAGAATATCACTGGTTGCAGATGGATTTTTTTTGCTGTTGTTTTGGGGTTTTTAAAAATAAGAATCAAATAAACTGAAAATGAATGCTTACAAAATTAAAAAATAATCCTATAAATTTTACTAATCTATCCAATTACAAATATTGCTTGTGATAAGCAGATGGTAAGGCATAGTCCTTCCATTTACATTTATTCACTGTGATAGTTCAGAACATAAATTTTCACTGCATGATGAAGAGAAACACAAAACCCCAAGAGCTTGAGATGCTTTTTAAAAAATAAAATGGTGAAACAAAATTTGAGCTGGCTCATATGACTGTTGCTGACACATGATGTCCTAAGAGAACTGATTAAGTTAGAGATTTTTTAGAAAATTAAAACTGACTTTTTACAGTTGACTATTCACAAACTGAAATTTTGCATATCCACTTAGAGGAAGTTTGGGTTTTCTTTAGGGGGTGGAGGAGAGGATTGCTATTATTATTACTAGTAGTATCCTCTATAACAACAGATTCGAGACAACTTTAAATTTGTATTTATACCATCATGGTCTCATTAAGGAGAAGAATTACCAGTGCTCTTCTCTGACACCCAGAGATGATCTCCTGCCTTCTGTCCTCTTTGCCTTTTCTTGTCTCAGAGAACATGAGGTTAAAACTGTATCTCATGTATAACCCAGCTTACATCAAGATCTCTCATGGTAATTACCAATGGTGTTGGTAATCCCCTCTGTTCTGGGTTGTGATGTTTCTTCCTAATGATTGTGTAGTTTGGGTGTTAGAGTTTTTTCATGCTAGATAATGGTGCATTAAAATCACTAGCTCTTGTTTGCTGTTAATGATCACATTCCTTTTACTGATGATCTTTGCTTTTAAATTTGACCTTTTTTTGCTGTCTGCTAAAATTTAGAGAATTGTGACAAATTCACAATAGCAATTTAGGCATCAACACTAAAATCTGGAGAGTTGGTTTTAACCTGCACAAAGCTTTTAACATTTTTTTTCTCTAGTATTTTATCACCTTTGGCTTGAATATACATACTTGTGTGATAGAGGGCTGAAGACTTGTCTGTGTGAGTGATTCCCTAATATTTTCATTATTTTAGAGTAATCAAACTAATATAATTCTGGATTTTTTTAAAAGAAAATCCACATTAAAACCCCCTCTAATTAAGAGGGTTAACCCCCCTCAAACTGTACCTTCTCAAAGTTCCATATGCATCAACAGGATTTTAAAATTTGAACATATCAAAAATATAAAAGATGAAGTTTTTTGAAGTACATAGAAAATTTCTCACTGACTTCACTGAGGCCAAGCTTTCATTTCCAGATCAGCTTGCAGAAGTTGGTGCATAAAATAAAGTCTAAATTGACAACAAATATTACTCAGAATGAATAATTCAACCAAGTCTGTTTAAGAGAATTGTCCAGGAAAGATTTACACCATTCATTTTAAAAGAAAGAAAGAAAAAATTGTAATAAATGAGGTGGTGACTTTCTGAGCTATAGCTGTATAAAAATATTTCCCCTGGAGAGAGTTGTTACTTTTATTGTGTAATAATAGTCTTCAGACTCAGGCTTCAGGCATTTGATCCGTATCTCAGTAAATGCTCTACCTCTAGGACAATATTTTATCATGATTTGCCTTAAAACTAGTTACTCTTTATATGACAGAGCATTTATAGTTTTGATGGTTTGGCTCATTGGACATAGACATGCTAGTGAACAGCCAGTGGTGACAGAGACAGTTTCTTACATCAAACTGCAAAAACAAAAAGCTATTTTAAATGTAAGAAATCAAGTGTTTGCCATGAATGCTAAATCAGCTCAGCATGCTAATTCAGTTCAACATGCTGTTCCCTGAATCCCTAGAATATCCTATATTTCCAATTCTATTTTGAAGGACAATGGAAAAAAGAAAGGCAGTATAGAAAATTCTTCACTTATATTCTTTTGTTTCCTCACAGAGAGAAAATGGGTAGGAAATACAAGTCCTAAGCAAATAAAACTAAAGAAACAAATTATGATTTTCATACCTTTACAGAACAACTTACATTTCCTACTAAGTCTTTTCAGAAGCCAGAGATCAACCACCAAAAAAAAAAGTGTCTTGCAGAGCTAATATTAAAGATATATATTTTTATGAAAAGGGAACATGATGTTATGGTGAACTGAAGTGTATTCTACTTACACGCCTGCCTGTACCCATTCAGTATGTAGAGAAAAATATTAGCAATAATCGTGTAACTGTGCCCTTGCACTGCTACTTCTCTGATAAGATGTAAACAGTTTTAGAATTGTACTGAATCAGTAATGTTCACTAAATCCTGGTGAGTTTTTTCATTGTTTCTTTACTACAGATGTCTGGTCATGACAGAGAGTATGTTGATTAGTCCTTTGTGAATAAGGCCTTTAAAATTACTATATTAATAAAAAATTTAATTATTTCCTTCTGGTTTTACTTAGTGCAACTCTCCTTTTCTTACTACTAAAATGCTTGTAATGAAAAAAGTAGAAAAAATAGTGACCCAATAAGGACCACCTTTGTTAAGGGATTAATTTAATTAAACTAAATTAACCTGAAGGAAGGAACTAGTAAGACTTCCATCAGAGAAATTTTATTCATTACAAATTCTTGAAAGTCTGTCTGAATACTGTATGTCAGAAATTAAAGCATCAGAAAATGCTTATCTCTCTTAACATGTGTAGAAGAAACAGACTTTCTGCACAGAGGATATGTTCCAGGTAGATTCAAGCAGAAGGGCTCCTACAACATAGCTTTAGACTTCTACTGTTCAGCTGTCACCATCTGAACTAATGATCCTGCAGGTGCATTGAAGTAGTCAATGAAAAAAAAGGGGCTCCTTTAGAACACTCTTTAGCTTAATTTACCTGACGGAGAAATAGATGAAGGTTTCAGAGTGGTACCTACATCACCTATGCAGAGGTAGGAATGATCAGCTCAAGCTCCAAGATGATGAGGCAGCGTGTGAAAACAGTATAACTAACAACTGTAGAGCAGTGGTCTCTCAATTTTTTGATTGCATGCCTCTAACAGTAAAAAAAATTGAGCAGTCATCTTCAGTACATGTATGTTTGCTTATTTATAAATTACACAGAAATATCTTAGGTTTACGCAGTAAGGTTTTGGCAGCAGGAGGGTGAGCCTCAGAATGGCCTCTCTGAGGTGAAGCATGGGTCCTCCCTTTGTATGACAGAGCTGATTCTAGCAGGCTCCAAAATGAACCCATCACTAATATGTTATGTACATTATAAAACATATGGAAAAATATATGTTAAAATCAGATACAATAAAGATGCAAATGAAATAAATGTTGGTTTTAAAATTTTAATTCATTTGACTTATTAATGATACAAACCCCCTTTGTTCCCACATTCCAATGGATTGTTTTAATGCAACCTATGGAAAAAATAGTGGATCTAGTTCTATTTATGAACCACACAGCCAAAAAATGGCTGCTTGTATCACTGTATACTTTTTTTTTCCCACTGGAGAAAGGGAGTTCAGACTAGAACAGGAATTTATTTTTATGGTATTATTGTAATTGATCTGTAGTTTGCTAATTGAGGTTTCCAGCACACATCTTTTTCAGCACTTGTGGTGACAACACACTGGTGAATGCAATATTGGTACAGAAAGATAACTGTCTGATGTCCATTTGAATATCAAATGCAATCAGGATCTCAGTCCTGCTTATAGTAGTTTCATTTCCAGCAAAACTGTGGAAGGTACAACAAAAGAGCAATGATACATTTTTGTTAAACAGTTTTGTTAGTTTGCCTTTCCACTTCCATACTTCCATTCAATTCTTTTTTTTTTCTTTTCTTGTCAGCTTTTGACATATAACATGAAATTTTCAAAAGTGCCTAACGGCCATATTAAAAAAAGGACTGAGTAATGTGGAGTGGGACTTACTCTGCAGATACCTGTAAGGAAGAGTATGGTACAGAAAAGCCCTGAACAACCTCTGTGGGCATGTTGTTAATCAAATGCAAAGTTTTCTGGAGACTAGAAATATATAACCAAAGGTTCCTAAAAATTCACACTTTTTAGTTCAGCATTTGAGTTTTCTTGGGATGCAGAAATTAGATATTCCTCTGCCTAAATCCCTCTGGAGCTGACTTTTGGAGACAATCTCCAAATATGCATAATACAGGAGACACAGAACTGACATCTTTCAAGCTTCCTTGTTATTTAACACTTTCCACTTTCCTTTGAATCACTGGTGGAAGAGAAAGAAACTCTTAGTTTTTATATATTGATGAGAAATTTCAACAGGCTGCTTTGTTCCCAATTGTCCCTGACAGACTTTGTATTTCCATTTCTCAGCTTAGTGAAGAAGATTTACACCACTAGATAGCCCAGCAGGTGGGAAGTTCACCTTATACTTTTCTGTGTAGAAGCCGTGCCAAAATTCAGACTTGGATTCATTTGGCCAGAGAAAAGGAATAAAAGAATCTACAGACTAACAGTTACTGTGAGTGTGAATCCCTGTTTTCAAGAAATTATTTAACATTTTGGATTAGACTTTCCTGGCCTTACAGTTGATTTCTCTGAAGAAACAAGCTTATTTTTGCTCTCTCTTAAGCATAGAACTGGCACCTTCTTTTTTTTTAAGATTTTAATGGCATGGGGAATTAGTTTCAAAAATCACTTAAGAACTTATGACTCTTTGCTTTTACACTGTGAACTGTGGAATGTATACGTCTTTTACCTTATCCCTTATGAAATAATATATTTTTATTCAATATAATATTTAATAATAATAGTAAAAATAAACAACACAGCAACAGTGTTAATTATTTATAATATGTGTAATAAATGTATAGCAAAACATTGGATCTTTTTTGACTCTTAATGACCGTTTGTTTTAGGATGTCTTTCATCTTTCATTTTGCTGTATTGTCTCACTAATGGCACAAGAGCATCGGAATGAAGCCCAGAGGGCTCCATGCTGCAGATGCAGCAGCAGGAGCTCCTAACCACTCTTTCTCAGAGAAGGTGGGCAACATCCAAATTACTCATCTTGATCAAAGAACTGGCAATATCTGCTGCCTGAGTGTGTTGACTACAGGAAGAAAGAAAGAACAAGCTGATAAACTGTGTGTTTGTGGTGGGATGTGGGGAAGGGACAGGGAATGGGGCAGCACAGGAACTGCCTGTTCTAGCAGTGTATAAACTGCTGTGTTAGCAGCAAACTTTTGGGCAACTCACCTGAGCTGTGGTGACAGGAGCCTGTTTTGTCCCAACAGAACTGCACCTACAGCTGAGTCACTCCTGAGGCTTTTACAATGTTGGAGAGATCAGTCACAGGTATATAGGGTTATTTTCACCCTAGTAATAAACATGCAAAGTCATGGTAGCTGCAGAATGTTCTCTCACACAAAGCTCAGTTTGACAGCTAAAAGCAAAAGCTCAGTGTTGTGTATCATTCCTCAATAAAGGGATGGGACCTCCTTTAGGAAAACTGGGATGAAGCCTGTCCTTCAACTTTTTTTTCATTTTTATTTTTTTAATTCAACATTTTAATTACCTCTAATAATTATAGAGAGTTAAAAAGTTTTCCATAGCAGCAGGTGATGCATAGTGGAGAGCTTTTTCTAGGACAGAAGCTCTATTTTCAAAGAAAACCTCTTTAATACTGTCCATTTAAGTGAGTGATATCCATTACTGACAGTGAAATAGAGCAAGCACTTTCTATCCTTGAGTATAATCACTGGAAACAAAAATAATATAAAAAGCAACTACTTTGAAATGAAAGACATGCTATGTTTGTACTTTTTGACAGCAGGTTTTAGCATGCTCCCTCCAGGATTCACATGAGCAAGACCAACATAAGATTAATACTGAGATTTGACTGCTCAATGGCTTCTATACAGCAGGGAATAAATTTGAGGAGGAAAATCATTCCAGAAAAAAAAAAAAAGAAAAAAAAAAGAAAGAAAATTAAAAAATGTAGTCAGGGAGTTCAAGAGTGAAATTTACTACATGATTTCTCATACAATTCACCCCTGTGTCATTCCCTCCCTTGAGTGTCAAGCAATGTCATAAAAGGTGTTGCTATAACAACACTAATTAATTATAGAGGGATTTCATGTGTGGCAGTGAAAAGCCAAGCCACAGTAGTCCTGTTTTATGTCATGACCAGTGGTGTAAGACAAGAGGTATATGATTTTGAGATCAAACATAGTGCAGTAATTAGCAAGAAAGGCCAGCTTATGTAAAGGCACTGCATACATATCTACCCTTACATTTTGGACACATGAATGACCCTCAAAAATACTGACACTTTTCATTTTGCATATTAGAAGGCAACTTGAAAGAGAATGTGAAATTTGTGCAAAATGCTGAAGATATTAAATAACTCTCTCTCTTTCACTGTAAAAGTCATGGTTGTCCTGTCCCTAGATTTGTGCTGAATCTCAACAAGAGGTTTAGGGGCATCAGGAATCTGAGATGACTTTGACATATACCTATATATATGGAAGCCACCTGATCTCTATAAGCTTGAAAGAACTAATATGAAATATTACAGATAAGGTATTAATGTAACTATGAAGAGGAACAATTCTTCAGTGAAACTTGATGCTCATTTTTCGTTATTGTTAACAATGTGTGAGTTTATTTTCCTTTTTTTTTTCCTCTTCAAAAACTTATGATAGGAGAATGCAATTTAGAGAAGTATTGGTACATAAACAAGGAATATGTTTAATGAAGAAATGGTATATTTTTGAAGTTACTAAAAATGACTGCAGTTTTAGAAGTGATGATTGACATCATTGTGCCCACTTTAAAATTCCACAACAGTCCTGAAAATACTTACATGATGTAGACTGAGCACTGAGAGGTGGAGAAAATTAATATATGCCAAATAAAAAATAACATAATAGAGTGTAAACATCTCCCTTTCAGGAATATGTTAAATATGTTATGCATTAGAATATTTTTTTATTTCTTCTTTGTTATGAATGTCCCGGTTGATCTTCCCAAACATAGGAACCTATTTTTGCACTTATCCAAAGTAAGAAAATATATATATATTCCTCTGCTAACCCTTTTCTTATAATGTCATGGGTTGCTCTGGAACATAAACAAGAAAGGCACTCCTCCACATGTTTGTCTGCTTGTTGCAATCCCATTAGACAGTCTTTGGTACATTTCCAAATGCAGCCTTTGCAACATTACAGTCTAAGCTTTCTTTCAAAGTAGTGTAAGAGGAAAAAGCTGATCAAGACTGATTAAGGAAAAATGAGGCAGAAGTCTGTAGAAAAACCTTCTCAGATTTAGTACTTTTTTGGTACTCTGTTAGGTATTATTATGGGGTTAAGTAATTTTCACAAGTGATGAATACCTCATCATTTTGATCAAAGCTAGCTTTGAGTCGTTCACTGAGTTATTACCATGGAAAGGTAAAAAATAAAAAAATAATGGATATAGAAAAACACTGGTTAAATGGAAATAAAACCTCTGAGGATCACTTGAAAAATCTAGAATAGATGTCCAAAAAACTACAAAACCTGTAATTTTTGATTATCATTAACATTTCCTGTAATGGACTGTGTTTTCCATTGGAACAGGTTTTGTAAAGTCATACAGATCTGGGTTATTCTGACTGTAAGTCTGAACAAGTTTTCATGTGTTAACTGACAGGAGTAAATGCTGCCCACACATGACCTCAGAATGTTTAAGATACCAGAATACATAATTCTCAGTGAATATGATTAAAAACTCTGCTTGGACTAGAAAGTACACTGATTTTCAATAAAAGTTTGCTTACTGGGAGAGAATTAGTAATTGTCTTTTGATGAAAATTATTTTCATCAAAACTTAACAGATGAATCAAATTTTTTAACTTCACAACTGTTTATGATGTGCCTAAATACTTTAGTCTTTTGAGCAAAACACCTCGACCCCTTTTTCCAGCAAGGAGGGTAGGAAAAAATCCTATGGATGTGGCAAATGAAATGGTGTTTGTGCTGTCACGTTATGCAGCCCATGCATCACTGGCTCTTTGTTCATTTATTCAAATGACGTCTGTCTCACTATCCACGATTGGCCATTCTCAAATTTAAACACATATTGAATACCAGTGCCTGAGGTGATTTCATCTTCAGCCAAGGACAAGAAAAGTGATACTTCATATGTCTTTCTTGCCTATAGTTTCTACTATCATAGAGTTTTACATAAATGTAAATCATAAGATACTTCAGTATTTAGTACTCCAAGTTTTTACATACATTTAAAAAACCCCTTTTTTTACCACTATTAAAATTGACAATGAACTCCTGAATAAATTAGATGACTAAGCAAGAACTAAATATGCTTGTATGCCCTGTGTGTTCTTTGCCACTGATCTTTTAACTTCAGAGTATCATGATCCACCGTGGTACCTTTGATGGAAATACACCCAACCACAGCAAGATAACATGAAATAACACTGCTGAGAGGAAAGAGTTCAGGTGTTCTATTTATTTTTTTTTCTTGGTTTTTGTTTGGGGTTTCTTTCTGTGGAAATGGATTCTTTGTTTTCTGGCTTACTGAACACATTCCTGGTTTTGACCTTCCAGACTATCAGTGAGTCATGATGAACAACTCATGAACTATAATCTGTTTTCATAAGATGGGGAAATAAGACAACCTGCCCTGCAGATTGAACAAGAGAAATATATGAAGAAGCCCTTTTTAGGGGAGTGCCCTCTACAGAGATTCAGTAGCATCCAGCTGACATTGCACACTGCCAGTGCAACACCTGCTACTTGTCTCAACAAGCCCTGCATTTATTTAGTACACAGATAAACCTTGATGCAATTTTATGGTCAAGATGATATTTTTCAGTTTGCAATATATCACATTCTAAGCTGCAAACAATTTGTTTAATTCTCATTAAATTATCAACTTTTAAATTTCTGTCCATTCTCCTGTATAAGGAATTGTTTTATCTCCTGAAAAGCGCATATTTCTGGCACAGACTGATGACTCTGCTACAGATGAGTAAGAAGCCATAGGTGACCCGTTTACCCTTCCCCAACAGGGTACCAGCTGCCAATTGCCCCCACTCTGTGATGGCTTGTCCTTCTTCTCACCTTGTCATCAAGCCAAGACTGCACACTGTAGGAGCACAGGTAAGCATCTGCCTCTCTAAACACTGCCAACAGCTCTCCATTATCAGCTGCCAGGGGTGCTTGCGAGAACTGTGCACAGCTTCCTCCAGATGCACACACTGAGCATTTTCATGTCTGCAACAAATTCTACCTTTCCAACACAGAGAAATCTCAAATGTCAAACCTGTTTCCAAAGTTGCATTTCATCTCACCATGAAACACGATATATGTTAGTGCACTTTTATATTTCTCCACCTTAACTGGCAGGCCTTCCCAGCTGGACTCAGTACACAAACTTCATCTAAATAATAGAAATATCTTGTCTGATGAGATGCACTTCTGCAGCACAAAATTCAAGGGATAATGTCAGCATCCACTGCTCAGCATTTTGATGCACTCCAAATGATTGGTAGTGTTTGATAAAAAGTTTAATTCCTGAAATTGTCAAAAATTAGGGTACTGCAAATAGGAAAGATTTTCCTTGTAGAAGTTTTAAAATTTTGCTATATCACAGAATAAACAGGCAGATGTGAGATCTTGGCTTCTTCAATCTCCATTAAACAGAAAATTCACTTCTCTGAAACTCTTGATGAAGCCTGGTAGTTTTCTTGGCCAAATTTGATGGCTTTAAGCTTTACACTCTCACTGCTGTGAATGCATCTTTAACTATACATTGAATAGAGGCTCTCAATAATTCATTAACAATGAATTTCACTTTCAGATTTTGTCACAGATATTCATTATTACCAAATTAGGGATTATATAGCATAAGGTTTTTCATTAATTGGTCAACCATTCAGCTTCATGAATAGTAATGGTGAATATGCAAGTAAATTTAGTGTGCAAAGCTATAGTGCACTGTGAATATTGAGCACACACAATTTCTTTATCATTTGGGAGAGAAAAGATATTCCTCATGAAGATGGGTGATGTTAAAATATGGAGTATGCAGGATGGTTGAAAATTACTTCATATTTTCTTGCTTTCTATAATTTGCAGGGACAAAAGGACAACTAAGTTTTAAAAAATCGTTTCCACTCATAAACATACAATTATATTTGTAGAAAATTTAGAAAAGTGTTGCAAAATTTTTTTACTATGCTCCTTTTTTCTTGTTTGGTTAGAAAATGAAAGTTATTTTCATTAAAAAAACCAACAACCTTCCCTAAGATATTAAACATCTTGACTAAAAGGTCCTTTACTGAAAATTCTCAAAGCTTTTATGTCTAACTTGAGTTATTCCTGTACATTAGCATGGATAGGTAGACAGATGCAACGTCTTTTTGGAGATATTGATAGATAATATATGTTTCTCAACTTTCAGTTTTTCTAATGGAAGTCAAGTGGAGCTTGGGAATAGATGGTGTTTCTTTTATTGTTTCTGCATTCCCTAGAACAAGAAAGGTTTTTCCCTAACCTGGGTATTTCTAAGTAAAAGGTTTAAGTTGCCATAGTGCCTGCCTTCTTCAAAACTTTTATTATTGTGCTAATGCTAATCCTTTTAGTTAAATCAGCCACTGATACAGGAATTCAGTATCAGTTCATTATCTTTTTCACTCTACTCTGGAAGCACAGGCAAATTGTGGGCAGCCCAAGATAGTTTCTTTTGCTTACCAGACATGAGGGAAATGATCATTAAATATTAACATGAATTACAGTAACTCAGTGAAAAAAATATTATGGGATAGCCTACTGTTAATTTATCTTTAATTTGTGCAGAAACAATGGTTCATAGGAGTATATATGATACGTATGGCTTCCTCTGCTGGACACAGTTTTCACTGATGTTTTTTTGATCCATAGGAATCACTTCAAGGGTTGATAAATTGTTTTTCTGTTTCAGAAGACTCAGGAAAAAAAAAATATGTCTAGTTCTAGGTTTTAGGGTTTTTTTTTTTTGTTTTTTTTTGGTTTTAATTTATTGGTTTTGTACGGTGACAGTGAAATGAACCCAGAGGTGATAACTGAGACATGCAAGAGTGCACTCTGACTTTTATTACTCATAATATGTTGTTGGCAGAGTGCTTCAAAAGTGACAAAGAAGCAATACGTGAGGGAGTGTAGCAAGTAACATTACATCATGTTGGCAAAGGTCTAGAGTTTGGTGAGTGGCACTTGACAGGGTGGAGACCAGGGACTGTAGACAAAAAATGTGTGTTGACAGAGCAGGAAAGCAGAAGGGCAGTGTTCAGACAAAGCCTGGAGAAAGAAGATCTATCAGTGGATAGGCAATGAATTACTTGAGCAAGACTCAGGCCAATGCAGAGCTTTTTGACTTACACATGCATTTCAAGATTCTTGTGCCTTAACAAAAACTATTTTAAATATTCAATTCAAATGTGTTAAATGCTAACATTTAAGATCAAAGGTAACAATTCTCCGATGTCAAGTGTTAGATGGAATGTTTTTCTTTTTTGGCACCGTCTCTGATTTTTGTTTTGTGATTAAAATACTCAGAGAGGGATTCCTTTATTTGCTTCCTTACCAGCCACTCTTACTTGCATCAATGATTTCTTCATTCATTATTTATATGATTTAATGTCAAAAGTTTCCCATAAGGCTGAAAGGAATGAGGACTGATGGTGGGAACTTTGTTAGGTAGTGTAGGTGAGCTCAGTCGTGCACACATGCAGCCAGGCAAAGTTATGAGGAATAAATATGTGAAAAATTTTCGTTCTTCAAAAAAGACATTGCTTTTGACTTTGTACCATCTCTGCCAACTCCATATAATCAAGCACTTGAGAAGAAATTATTAGCTTTTCTTTTTCTTCTTGGAAAATAACTCACTATTTTTCAAGCAAGAATTATGAGTGGCTATGCTGTTTTCATGCATTCATCTCAGAGATATTGCACTAGCTTTTCATGACAAGGTTTTGGTAGCACAGGGAGCTAAGACATGGCTTCTATGAGGAGCTGTCAGAAGCTTCCCTCATGTCCAACAGAGTCAATGCCAGTTGGCTCAGAGACAAACTCACTGCTGGCCAAGGCCAAGCAATGTTGGTAACACCTCTGGAAGAACAAATGGGAAAAAGATAAGAAAAGGGGGAAAAATCTTGTGACAAAATGGAGCAGCCAGAAAAGAGGAGTGAAAACACATGAGAGAAATAGCCCTGCAGTCACCAAGGTCAATGAGGAAGGAGAGAGAAGAGTCATTCTAGGTATTGGAGCTGAGATTCCCCTGCAGGCCTTGGTGCAGATCATAGTGAGTCTGGCTGTTCCCATGGAGCCCATGGAAGCCCACAGAAAACAGGGATCCACCTGCAGCCTGTGGAGGATCCACCACAACATAGCAGGTAGATGCCCAAAGGAAGTTGCGACCTCATGGAAGGTTGTGCTTCAGCAGGCTCCTAGCAGGTCCTGTGGATCCGTGCAGAGAAGAATTCACACTAGAGCAGGCTTGCTGGAAGGAATTATGACCCTGTGGAAGGGACCCATGATGGAGTGGTTTGCGAAAAACTGCAGAGTGGGAAACACTTGCACTGGGGAAAGTCATGGAGGACTGTCTTCCCTGGGAGGGACCCCACACTGGAGCAGGGGAAAAGGGTGAGGAGCCCTCCCCCAAGGTAGAAGGAGCAGCAAAGACAATGTGTGATGAGCTGACTGCAATCCTCTCTTCCATCCCCCTGTGCCACTGGGGCAGACAAGGTAGACAAATTAAGAGTGAAGTTGAAAGAAACCCAAGAAGAAGGGAATGATGGTGGGGAAGGTGTTTTAAGATATAGTTTTTGTTTCTCATCACACTACTCTGAATTAATTGTTAATAAATTGAACAAATTTCCTCATGTCAGGTCTGTTTTGCCTATGATGGTAATTGGTGAGTGACCTCTTCCTGTCTTTAACTTCATCCATGAGACTTTCATCGTAATTTCTCTCTCCTGCCCAGCTGAGGAGGGGACTGATAGAATGGCTTTGGAGGGCACTTGATGTCCAGTCAAGATCAACCCACTATAGATATCTTGATGTAGTGTTTTTCATAATATGTACTCACATTCTACTCAGTTTTGTAATGCAGAAGTGGTTATTAAAGTATGCATTGTCAATTTAAGATTTTTAAAGACACTTGATATTTTTTAAGTAATAGCTGGGTCATTACAGAGATCATCCAAATCGGAATCACTCTCTGAGATAAATATTTACTTTCTCAAAAGAATTGTAGTTCCTATTGTTTTTTTTTTTTCTTTTTCTTAACTTAATTAATGTTTTGAATTCATATTTCTTAATACTGTGAAACAAAAATGCTAACAATATCAGGTCAGAATATGAGGTCTTTTATTTACTGTTTATACAATTAAATGTTTAACTGAACATGATTTATGTTTTTGAGAAGATCCTTAGCAGTATCTATACTTAGTCAAGGGTTGTGGCCTCTACAAATTATGAAAGTTCATCGCATGGAGAGGAGACCCGAATATAGTACCATATCTTTCGTCACGATTCATATCATAAGACTGAGACATTAAGTGAATTTTTGATCCTTTTATATTTGTTTGGCTTTTTTAAAGTTAATTTTTGAAATTTTTTCTACTACTTTTTTCAAGCAGTGTCTAAAGCAGTTATTAGCTCACTGTTTTGGTCACTGACTTGGGACAAATATCATCAATAACATTAAATACATGAATAATAATGACAGTAGTAGCACCAACAACAGTAACAATGACTGCAAGGGAGTAAAACAAGAATATTAACAATAATAGCAGTAATACAAAATTAACACATACAGGTTGAAAGTTTTGCAAGAGGAATAATGAAATCAGTAAAGAGTCTCTTCATTGCATGAAACATCAACACAATAAATTCCTGGCTGTGTAATTTATATAGGTTCCCTCTTGTTCTGTCGGGAGCATTTAAAATCTGCAATGCTATACCATGTTCCTAATGAGCAAGACACTGATTATACAGGAATGGAAATGAAACTCTCTGTCCAAAAGAACTAAAGTTCAAGGGGGAAATAAAAATGAAACAACAACAAATATACAAAAATAGGACTAAAAAAATAAATATGTGATGGCAAAAAGCTTGCATTGTAGAGTGGGATAAGTTCTCTGCGTAAGCAGTTCATGATTTTGCCTACAGATTTTTGTCAGGTCAATCATAATTTTTTACTTGTTACATTTTCTTTGTAAAGTGAAGGTCTTACATTTATTATTGAGGCAGCAAATAGCTCATTTGGAGCCTTCAGAGACTTTGAAAACCTAACCTGAGTTGTCTAGCCTTACTCCTTTTCATTAAAATTGTTACTGTCACATTTGTTTCCAAAGTAGTTTATTATAAATTGCTATTCTGAACATTTCCAATTCTGTCTTCCTCTTAAGGACAACTGAAATCTGTTTTTCATGAAGTGCTGCAGCAGATCATTTTGAGGTATTAGTCTCTTCAATTCTGAAACAAAAAGAATTTTTCTGTATTCTTCACTTTTTTCCATCTTTCCTCACCATAAATCACAAAAAGTAACTGAAGGAGAAATTGTACTGAATTTAAGTGTAAGGCACAGTCCAGTTCTTCCTGTAAGTGTGTTTCCTTGAAAGAATGTGTCAATGAGTGACTGAAATAATGATGACACAGGCGATTGGTAATGACATCTAAAATCTTCTCAGGCTCACAATTCCATCCCACTAAAGTTCAGTGGTAGCAAAAATTTTTAATTAGTACAGGTACTTTAATTTCAAGAAAGCAGTTCTCTGAGTCTACCCTTGAAGATAAATGGCCTCATCATATATAAATATTTCCCATTTTTAAGGGTGGTGTTAGTAGAGGGAATGGAGTGGATCCATGTACACAGTGTGGGACCCCAAAGCTGTTCCAGCTCCCAGGTTCAGCTGCCTGTAGCAGACACATGATGACTGAACATTCCAGGGACAGCTTGGGACCAGCAGACATATCATGCACAGCTGCAGAAAGGTCTGAGCATTACGGCCCCAAAGTCACACTGTCAGAGTGAGGTGTGCCTTCCTACTGCCCTGGGAAGAAAGTTGTCCTTGCCAGGGCAGCAGCATGCTGAAGGCTCTTATTCAGCTGTCCATTGCTTGGATAGAGATGAAACGATGGAAATACAAGAAAGAGGACTTAATTACTCTGTCTGTTAGACTGTGCAATCCCTTATCACCTTCCTGTGCCACTCCTGCATTTTGGAAGAGCTATATTAGCACCAAACAAGGCAGCGTATTAGCCTTTTTTCACTAGAAGGGGGTTATAAGGAGAGTTGATCCATATTCATGGGCTTGTTTAGAAACCTTTTATTCCATTTAAAATGGCCTTTGTCTTCAGGGTCAACCTTTCTTTGAGGAAAGCTGTTATGATTTATCTGTATGTGTTTTCTCAAGTTTTTTCTGAAAAAAGTAAAACAGAACACAGTGCTTTTCACCAAGGCCTTAATGTCCTTTCTAAAGGAAGGAAGCTTTAGGTGGCTAAACAGCAAAAAAAAAAAGAATAAATAGAAAATATAGATTTTAAATGTCTGGTTTGCTTTTCCAGAGTTTATTATTGCGGTTTGAAAGAATATAGTAGAACAGACATAGAGATATGAAGCTTTTAGATTGTTTTTCATGTGTCACCTTTCTACTTCCCCTGTATATTTTTTAGCTTTTCAAATGCTGAAAGAAATGTGTGCATGCACTTACGTGAGAATATATATATATATATGTATATATGTATATATATGAAATACATATAGCATGTTCAGTGCAAAATTCTCACTATTTACTTATCTTCACAGTCACATTTCTTACAAAATTTCAGTTTGAAATTGTGGCCCTTGAGAAATTCATTGTTACTTTGTTGCTGACTTCAACAAAGTTAAGGTTTGTATCTTCAATATCTTGGAGAAAATATTTGTTTTCAGTGGAATTTCTATCACTGGTTGATATTACATTCTCACTGTCCTGATGCCCATGAAGATTTTGGGAAGGTTTGTATGGGGCACTTGAATTTAGATTGCTTGCAAACTGGAATTTCAAAAACTGAAGTTTTCTTAGGTCCACCTTCTTCTCCCAGATTTTGAACAGGAAATTAAAATTTTTTATTCTTTTTAGAGGAACTACTTTTAGTAATGTGTCCTCTTCAAATATATTTTTAAAAGCCAATATTTTCTGTTTAGTTTTTTCATGCCCTGTTTTTTAATCTTTGGTCAGTCTTTGAGTCCTTTCTCCCCCTGCAGACTTATTCTTTTTTAACTCTCACATCTTTGCCTCCGTTAAGTCTTAACACTTTATAGCTAGAAGCTTTTTCTTCCTAGAGGCCTCTCCCCTCTCCCCATGGGGGTTCCCTTAGTACTTTCTGTAAAGATACATGATTTTTCTGCAGCTTCACTAAGTGGTTCTGTGGGTGTCTTTCTGGTCTGGCAGGACAATAAATATCTAATCCAGGCCATAGACCACCTTCACAGGTCCTGAAGACAGAGGAAGCCTTTTGTTTCTTTGAAGATCCAGTGAGAATGATGACCACGACATTGGTTCCATTTTCATTAATTTTAGGCAACATCTTCAGAAAACAACTGATGTGGGAGATGTGATACATCATTAAGCTTGCTTGAGAGGAAGGTATATATGCTGACAAACAATAGTAGGTTTCAGTCTCTTAGTCTTTGCCATCACTACTTTTATGTGGTTTGTTATCTTGAAGTTAAAATACTGCCAGAAACTCTATTCAATTTCATTATGATAAAGCCAATTACTACATGATTTTATCTGAAGTTTGATTACAGCAATGTTGAAGTTTGCATGTTTTTTCTTTATTTTTTTAATGTTCTCTACCAAATCCCAGAAGCTGAAATATGGGGGATGTGTGTATGATATTTCAGCACAGACCTCACAGCTGAGCTGGAGAAAGTCATGCTCCTGGGTTGAAAGAATATAAGGTACATGCAGGCATCAAAATAAGAGAGAGATGAGAGTGAAATAGGCAGGAATAGGACCTTGCAGACAAGAAAAAGGATTTAGAGAGTGATTGTGGAAGGAAGTCTGAAGCCAGTGTGGGATTCAGGTAATGGAGGGATATCATAGGGAGAGGCCATGAAGAAAAAGCTTCAAGATATAAAGTGTTAAGACTTAACAGAGGCAAAGATGTGAGAGTTAAGAAAGAATAAGTCTGCAGGGGGAGAAAGGACTCAGAGACCGACCAAAGATTAACAATAGGGGAAGTGAGATACAGCTGGACTTTGTAATTGAGAAAAAGCATTGACAGTACTCCTTTTTCTTTTGCATGCTTAATCTTTTATGCTCTCTTCTCACTTACCCCTAGCAGAATTTTGTCTTAAAATGAGATAGATTTCATGTGGTGTGTGCGCTTACATTGCTGATATTATTTGGAAAACACTCAAACATTACAGTGGGGACTTTCAGTGCAAGGAGATGCACTAAATATTATCATTTTCTCAACAAAGTAATATGATTAAGTAGCAGACTGAAATAGGGAGCAGTCTGGAGAGCTCTTCCTACTAGACAAACTTAGAAAACTCAGAACTTAAAGAGAAGGATGTAAGCCTCCCCAGCTTAAATCTGTCTGTACATCTCCCTGACTTAGGTGGGGGGATAAAGGGAGAGTACAAATTTATGAGCTAATCAACAGATTTTACGTGCTTTTCTTGCAAGTAATTTCACTTGCAAAGACATGTGCAGGGTCCTTTGCAAAGGCTGTGGCCAGATGCTTGCCAGACTCATTTATTTGCCTGAGTGTCAAGCCTTCAGCCAGGCAGCCATATACAACTGCACACATTATTTCATATCTCTGGCAAGAGCATGGATTGAAATTTCCCAGTTTCCATTAATCATGATATAATTCACAAACTGTTCACCACAGTCATCAATCGAATTTATATGTGCAGTGCAATTTGCATGGCGTAAATTCATGTATCTTATTTGATTAGTCATGCTAAGTGTAATAATATGAGATCTTTAATTTTTTCTTCTTTCTAGACAGTTTTCATCAGTACAAACTGAGCACTATGGCAATCAGAGCCTTAGAGAAAAGAGCATACTACTTTTTCTAATGGAAAAAGGGAGAAGTCATGAAAAAACAGCCCACTTCTTAAAGAATTATGTAATCTTTATATTCTAATTTATCTCGTGCTGAGAAATTTGGATATTTATATAAGCTTCACTAGTTCCAGGTAGATAGCTTTGATTAAAGGTTTCTCTGAAAAATATTTATTAATAAATTATTTCTATTTATGTTATTGCTATGTTATTTTCTATTTTTATTATATATCATCTTGTGGTTTCTTTAATTCAAATAAATAAGTAATTAGTTAATTTCAATTTTAAACTAAATTTCAAATTCTAAACTTTTTCAGTCATTTTAATGTTCTTACATCAGAGGAAAAGCTCAAAGAGGTCTGCTTTGATGCTATCTGGGTTTGGGTCTATTTCCTATTGACCTACCAGCCATGCATTTGGGAATCTAGTCAAGAGAAGATGTCACGTCTTCAGAAAGACAAACTAGGTGTAGGACTGTATTAACCTTCTCAGTAGGTCAGATGTAAGAGATGCAGAATATTTAAATTTATTTATAATAGCATTTGTCTGGTACTTTTGAAGAAGGAAAACTGGTAACCTTTCTCCCCCACTCAATTTACTGTTTTAATAAGTTTGTAGAAAGAGGTTCCCAGTGAGCAGAAACACATAAGTGTAAAATTTCCTGAATCTTCAGAAAAGAACCTGGAAAGAAAATTATATTGTAATATATTGAATCAAACTAGATTACACTTAATCACCGTAAGTGGCAACCACATCCTTACATCTTAAAAGGAATTTACTTGGATCATGTCAAAGTAACAATGCTAAGTGAAGATTGATCTGTGTAACTGTGATCCCTGTACTTTTCTGCTTGTTATGCTTTAATCCTATAAGCTATGAAGATGCAAGAATCAGATCAGCTGCCTGGTTACATTTTACCTGGTTATACTTACTCATATGATCTTCATTTCTGCTTGACAGCTGGTAGCCTATAATTTTATCAAGGATGAGAACATTTAACAAGTAAAACCAGGAGATGCAGGCTAAGTTCTTAAAAATAGAATGACCTCTTTATTTCTCATCATACATTTCTCGCCTTCTGTTTAAATAGCTTACTATCCTTCAAGTTAGAAAATTGAGTGGTCGACACAGGAATCATGCCTCTTACAGGTACTAGAAATATATACACTTGAGACATGAGGTTATTAAAATGTCTGCATGCTACTTATTCTTCTAAAAAGAGTGAAAAAAATCTGCTCAAATACATTGGTGGTTTATGAAAGCCCAGATTAATTAATAAACTCTAATCATTTACTGTATATCCTAAATAGCAAGTGGTAGGTTTAAATTTTTATATACTGCTTTTATTTCCTCAGTAAAACACTAGTTCCCTCAATGTTCACTGGTGGACTGTCTTGGAGGTACTGAAAGTTGATGGATATATACTCCAGAGAGGTTAGATTATTAAAACCGTGGAAAAGGGATGAGCCTGAAGCCATGACCATTGTTATTGCCTTTGTCTTCATGGGCCTTTGGATTCTACTTCTCTCAGTTGTACCTCTGCTGCTCCTCCTTTATGTCTTTGAAAGCAGTTACATTGTAACTTTTCATTTTCTCCTGTTCTAAAATCTTTTCCCCTGTCTGTTTCTTTGTTCCTTTTGTTTTTGTTTTGTTTTGTTTTGTGGGGTTTTTTTGGTTTTTTGTGTGGGTTTTTTTTTTCTTTCTCTCTGCTTGTTAACCTTTTGTACACCTTTAAGTTGGAAAAGCAAAACCTTGACATGGTATTTTCCTACACAGCTACACTCATGACTAAAGAAACAACAAGAAAAAAAGTATTATTTTCCTCTAGTTTGCTATGTTTCTGTGAACACTGAAAACAACATAAAAATTAGGCCTAAATTTGCTTTGGTTTGTTGGGATTTTTCCCTTGCATTTTTTTCTTTATTCTTTAATGGGTGTCTCCACTGTTGCATTCAGACTCTGAGACTTCTGCTTAGGAAAAACTAATACAGAAGAGTTGATCTCTGGCTGAAGAAATTTCGAAAAGTTCTAGAGAATTTTGAGAAAAGCCAAAACAAGTAATCCTCTATAGATGAGGGAAAGGAACAGTTAAAGCCAATGGTGTTACTCCTACAAAATATTAGTTCTTTTTTAACCAACCTCATTACTCTTTGAGGGGTTTTTCAAATCTCTAGGCAAAAGTGTGCCAGAACAGAAGAGTGGCAGAACAGAGGCTATATGTCTTACCTAAGTAAGATATTTTTAGGCTTTCAGTAAGTCTCTATGAAATGGATTAATTTCGCTTGCCATGTAGCTATTTTACAGCCATCCCCTCCACCATATGGTGCCCCAAATAAAGCATTTTATTTGTATCACTGCTACTTAACCATCATGTGAAAAGTTTCAAGGGATGCCTATATACAGCTTGCAGATGCTACAAAGAGCACAGAACCAGATGCAGCAGATGTATGAGGCTGTGGCTAGGGTAAGATCTTGGATCAGGCAAAAAAGTAATTCTCTTCTGCCTACAGGACTATGGCAATATCTTTGAACAGCAGGATATTGCCATATGAGAAGCAATGATTAGTCTAGAGCTGTCCCTCCAAAGAACTGCTCTCTTATGCTGTCTTTTTCTTTACATTAATAAATTCACTTTAATAGAGAGGGAATTAACTGGTTTCTAAGTTAAAAACCTCTGATGAGTCCTTATCAATGTCACTCTTGTTGCTTCTTTATCTGTGTGGGCATGAACCCACATAAGACACTAAAGCCTAAAAGTACAGTATCATACGAGGAAGAATGGATAATCATCAGCAAGGAGATACTAGCTTAATGAGAGCATTTAAATCTTACATGTTGAAGAAATGGCCATCTTTGTATAACACTTTTGTAGCTCTTTCTGTGTTAGGACAGGAGCCTCATGGAAGAATTTCTGGGGCATATGCAAGACAAGAAGATGATTTGAGACAGCCAGTCTGGCTTAAGTAAAAGCAAAACATGCTTGACCAATCTGTTGACCTTCTGTGAGGGAGTGACTGCAACAGTTGACAAGGGAAGACAGAGTGATATCAGCTACTGTAAGGACTAGACTTCTATAAGGACTTTAACACAGTCCCACACAACATCCTTATCTCTAAACTGGAGAGGTAAGGGTTTGAAAGGTGGACTAAGGGGATGGATGGATGGATGGATGGATGGATGGATGGATGGATGGATGGATGGATGGATGGATGAATAGATGGATGACTAGATGGATGGGTGGAGCAAAAGAATTGTGGTCAACAGCTCTGTCCATGTGGAGGCTGATGATGAGTGGTGTCCCTCATCAGGTGCTCAAGTCTACCAGTGCTCAGTCTTGGGGTTGGTGCTATTCAGTGTCTTCATCAATGACACGGACAGTGGCATCAAGTAAACCCTCATCAAGCTTGCAGATGTCACAAAATGGAGAGCAGTGCAGTTGAAAAAACAGGATGTGATGCCATCCAGGAAGAACTGGACTACCAAGAGAACCGGGCTTACAGAAACCTTGTGAAGTTCAACAAGTCCGAGACCATGGTGCTGCACCTGGGTCACAGCAATTCCAGATATGAGTATAGACTGGGAGGTGAACTCATTGAAAAACAGTCCTTGAAGAAAGACTCTTGGTTTCTGGTGAATGAAAAGCTGGACATGAGCCAGCAGTGTATGTTTGCAGCCGCGAAGGCAAACTGCATGCTGGGCTGCATCAGAAGAGGGGGTGACCAGCAGGTTGAGAGAGGTGATTCTGTCTCTTTGCTCTGGTGAGATTCTACCAGGGAGTAATATGTCCAGATCTGGGATCATCAGAAAACAAAGATGAGGGTCTGCTACTTCTTAAGGGCCACCAAGTTGGTCAGAGGGGTGGAAGTTGACCAGAGGGCTATGAAAACAGGCTACAACAGCAGGGAATTGCTCACTAAGGAGAAGAGAAAACTCTAGAGTGATCTCATTGCAGCCTTCCAGTACTTAAAGGGATTGATAAAAAGGAGGAAAAGTAACTTTACGCAACAGATAGTGATAGGAAAAGCAGGCACAGTTTTAAATTAAATGAGAGATTCTTTACTGTGAAGGTGTTGAGGCAGTGGAACAGATTGCCCAGAGACATTATGGATGTTCCAAACTTGGAAGTGTTCAAGGCCAGGTTGGATGGGCCTCTGAGCAACCTGGTTTAGTGGATGGCTTCCCTGCCTATTGTTGGAACTATATAATCTTCAAGGTCCCTTCCAACCCAAATAATTCTATGATTCTGTGTCCCTTTTTTGCTGAGCTCAGACTAACAACTGGCCAGTGTCGGGAGCTCTGTGGTATTCAGGGAAATCCTGTCACTGTGTAGGTGCAGTATACTTCCCCTTCTGTCCTTCTGGGATTTTACAGGAGTGAAGAGGGGAATGCACCCAACTTATGCCTAAACAAGAACTTCACAGACTCCTTATTTTATCCTTTACTCCTTGTTTTATCCCTTGTGTAATTACAATCCAAACAAGACAGAGCTTAAAGGGAGAGAAATTTTCTTTTTAGGGCATGAGGCCAGATGTGGGCAAATTTAGTCTGCTGCAAGCATAAGTGACAGATAAAATACACTTCCCAAATTTTTATGCATGTCTGGTACATAGAAAACAAAAGAAAATTTAGCTGCTTCCCAGACTCAGAGCTGCCCAATCTGCTGTTATAAAAAGTATCTGTATCTAAAGTCAATTAATATTTTTGTTTTCTGTGTGAAAAACTATTTGTTCTGGATGTTAAGTGGTTGTCAACAATAACAAGTATTTTTGCTGTTCAGCCAGAAAGCATGCATTTGCTCAAAAGTGATGGCTGATGCAGCTACTGTGCTGCAGTCATGACAATGACTGAAATAAGGCTGTGTGATTCTGAAAGGCAGGCAAAAAAAAAAATAATTCCCAAAAGGCTTAGTATCAGAACAAAAATACCTTAGTCAGGCAAGCCTATCCTTCAAAAATTCTGATCTTAAAATATATATTGATAATGATTATTTGGATCACTTAAGCTTCTATAACTTCAACTGGAAATGTATAAAAATAATAGTTATCAAAATCTCAGCTGCCTTTAGAATTCCTCTAAGTTGGAATCCTAGTTACCCACCTGACTACACAACAGATGTTTTAGTCTCCATGAAGTTCCCTGACCTCAGCTGGGATTTGCTATGCTGCACAGATTCGTGTCCTTAGGGCCATTTGTACAGCTTTTCAGAGGAACATCTGAAAATGAAGCAAATGAAGGCATTTCCCTTCTTCTTACCCTCTAATTTCCTTCCTTACTGTTTCTTCTTTTCTTTTCTTTGTTTTTTATTTTTCATCTTTTTCTTATTTTCTTTTATTTGTTATTATTTTTCTTTTATTTTTATTTATTTTTATTTTTTCTTCTTCTTTCTTATTTTTTTTTTTATTTTTTCTTTTCCTTTTTAATTTTTAGTTCCCTTTTTCTTTTCTTTTTTATTTCTTCTTTTCTTTTCTTATTTTTTCTCCCCTGCTCTCCTCTCTCTTCCCCTCCCCTGAAATCATAGTGTTTTCAGTACACAGAAGAAGTTGCTATAACAGCAAAGGGAGGCTGATAGTCCAGGATAGATATATTTGCATCTCTCCTACCTTATGATTGTAGGGATTGTAGGGACACACACACGCACACAATATTAAAATGTGACCATCCAGCATTTTTAACAGATTATACTTCATTCACTTCTGTTGTTGATGTTGTTAGGATTATTTTGTTTACTTTTCCTAGATGATATTTTTCTTTTGAAATATATAATGAATTTTAATTTATGAAATCTTATGGAAAGTTATAACAATGTGGTATTTTGGTACCTCTGCTCCCAATAGCTCTAATATGATTAGTCAGAAAGATATCTGACTGTCTGCAATATGAATAGCTAAACATTTCTTGTGAAGAATTGAATGCACTGCATTGCTGGAATTGCATGAAAAAATTCTTTAGTAATATGGAAAAGGCTCTGGGACCTTGGATGTCAGTTCTGGGAGAGATGAATTTATAGGTAGAGCAATCTCTCTCCTCAAACTGACATCTGTGATCCCAGATGTTTTCTCAGTAACACTGAAGATTTCCTTTTTTTCATGATTTTCTAAAATTATAATTCATGCGGTGTGTAAGATTCTGAAAAATTTCACACTCAAAACAATAATGACAAACTTGGGCTTGAAAAATGACCACGCCTCTTTCAATATTACTGAAAACCTTTTGGATTTAGCAGTAATTCACTTAAGAAAGCTGGAAGAAGCTCTTTGCAATGAAGGACAAAGGAGACCAGAGTTCAAAACCAAATGGTTACGTTTACTTTTTATTGAAACCTCTTCTGTGTGTTCAGAATGGGTAAATGAGTCAGTTTTGAAAAATAAGCTGTAAAGTCTCCATACATCTAAATTAGACAGTAGATCATTATTTTCATGTCTCCATTTCACTTATTACAGTAGCTCTCATATCATTACCTACAGTTCTCAAAAAAATTGCCCAAGCCTACACATTTTTCTCCGACAGTATTGTGAGTTTCCCAAGTTTCCTTTCTTAAACACAATAGTGAGTCTGAGTCTACAGGAGTTTGATATTAGCTTGAATGAAGACTTTACTTTGTCTCACTGATTTGGGGTAACTTTTCTATCTCAGCCCAACCAATGCTTTCACTTAAACAGAGAAGAATTTCCACATAACAATTCCTTTCCTCCACATTTAATACTCTAATATGCAGAGCCTTATATATTTGCCTTTGCAGAAGCACATCCTTTAAGGAAGCTTATTACTAGCCAATTTGATTCTGTTGATGACACATTTGGGGATCAAAAAATCAGAGAAGGATTGGAAGGGACACTCAAGGATCATCCATTCCAGCTCCTGGCCCTGCACAGCACCATCCCCAAGAGTCACACCATGTGCCTGAGAGCATTGTCCAAATGCTTCTTGAACTCTGTCAGCCTGGTGCTGTGATCACTTCCCTGGGGAGCCGTTCCAGTGCCCAACAACCCCCTAGGTGAAGAACCTTTTCCTGATATGCAACCTAAACCTCCACTAGCACAACTTCAGGCCATTATCCCAGGTTCTGTCCCTGGGCACCACAGAGAAGAGGCCAGTCTCTTCCCATGCTTTTCCCCTCACAAAAAAGTTGTGTTCAAACTGAGGCTGCCCCATCTTAGAGCAGAGCAGGACAATCCCCTCCGTTTCCCGCTGTGGTGCTGTGCCTGATGTCCCCAGGACAAGGTTGGCCCTCCTGGCTGCCAGGGCACTGCTGGCTTCTGTTCAGCTTGGCATAGACCAGGATCCCCAGGTCCCTTTCCATGGCACTGCTCTCCAGCTTCTCATTCCCCAGTCTGTCTGTACATCCAGGGTTGCCCCATTCCAGGTGCAGAATCCAGCACGTGTCTTTGTTAAACTTCATATGGGTGGTGATTCCCCAGCCCTCTGATTTGTTGAGGTCTCTCTGCAGGCATCCCTGTCCCCAAGGGAGACAACAGCACTTCTCAGTTTTGTATCATCTGAGAACTTGCTTATTATCCCTTCCAGTCTGTCATGGTTTGACCCTAGCACAATGCCAGGGCCTCCATGAAGAGTATATTTCTAAAAGGGTTGCTGTGAGATGTTACCCGGGAACAGAACAAAGCAGGCTCCCATTTGGGGATGGAGGGAAAAACACAACATTTTATTAATAACAATATCCATAAAGGAACACACACACACAGAGCTAAGAATAAAAACTTTCCAAATACATTCCTCCTCCCCCCTCCCTTTTCTCCACAGAATGAGATAACACCATAGATTCCCACCTTTCAGGTAATCAGCTTTCAGTCCATCATCATCTTTTCAAATAATCCACCCTCAAATCCATCGGGGAGAGAGAAGTCCTCCCTTGCACCATAGGCTTCCCCCCCATGTCCAGTGCTCTCACCACTGGACACAGGCCAGGACTGCTTTTAGGGTATCTTGTTTAAGGATGCTCTACCCAGTTCCAAAAGCAGCAGTCTCTCAACTTTGGGACACCAGTCCCCCCCCAAATTTACCCCCTGGGGCCGAGGGGCTCGTGAGCAGAGATCTTCCCCTCCACGGAGACAGAGGGCATCCCACACCCTCCTCAGCCGTCTCTGTTCACTCCACTGCTTCACTCTTGGCTCCAAAGCATTGTCTCCCCCTAAATACAGTCTCCAGGTATGGGTCTGTCCATGGCCATACAAGAAAGAGTCCCGCTCAAGGCCACTCCATCATCTCTTCCCACCTAGGATTCTTCTCATCTCTTCCAGTTTTCCTCACACGCAGTCCATCATCTCTCTCTCCTCATTCTGATTCAGGAGGAGCAGTATTTGCAAGGTTTCTATTACTCTACCAAGGGGTTAAAAACTTCGCCTCTGCCTGCCCAGGACTCCCACAGCTGCCGGGCACCTTCTCTCGCCACCTCCCCCGCTTCTGGCCGGCTGAGCCGCCAGCACAATCTCTGTCCCTCTCTCCGGGGGGAGGTGGGGGGCTGCCCAGACATCTCAAATTTCGTCAACCCCTGCATGTTCTCCTCCACCTCTGCAGCTTTTGGGGCTCCCGGCCTCCTCCCTGTCATGGCCTCCCCCTCCCCCACCCAGACACAGCTGGGCAGGGGAGAGGTCGGACCTTACTCACCCACGCCGGATTCCCAAAGAGGAAGTTCTCTGGGAATCTCCTGCTTTTAACCCCCGTGTGTTCTCAGAGGCGTATCCAGACCCTTAGTGGCCACATCAAATGCCAATTTTGAATTTGGCCACTGATTGGTCTGACTTAGACTTTTCTAGAAACACATTTCCGGCCAAACCACGACACAGTCCTGTGTCCAAGTAATTTATGAAGGTGTTGAAGAGCACAGGGCCAAGGATGGAGCCCCTCTAGTGACAGGTCACCACTCTGATGTCACCCCGTTCACTACAACCATTTGTGCCCTTTGCATGATGTGTTTATCCAGATGTGAGCTGGACAGTTTGTCCAGCAGGATCCTGTGAGACACTTCATCAAAAACTTTACTGAAATCCAAAATTATTACAACAGCTGGCTTTCCTTAATCAATCAGGTGAATTTCATTGTCATAAAAGGAAATTAGTTTTGATAAGCAGGACTTTTCTCTCATGAAACTGTGCTGGCTGTGACCAATGACTCTGTTGTCTTTCAGGTATTTTTCAACATCTCTCAGGATAAACTTCTCCATAACTTTGCCAGGCACTGAAGTGAGGATGACAGGCCTGTAGTTTCCAGGATCCTCCTTCTTGCTTTTCTTGCCAATCAGAACAATATTTTCCAGCCTCCAGTCAGCTGGGATCTCCCTGGTTCCCAAGATTGCTGGGAAATAATCAAGAGAGTTTTGTCAATTAAAAGGTAAAAGTTAACTTAAGTGAAAATTCTGAGTTTGCAAATCTGTCCACCTAAGGATCTCAGCCTTTATAAAATCCTTAACTATTAAAAAGCACTGATGTTTTGTCCTTCTTCAAGTGTAGAACTTTAAACATAACATATTTCAGTATTACGGCAGAATAGTAAAAAAGACGACTTCACAGATCCTAGAGAGATAACCCTGAGTATGTTCCCTAATAATTGAACTAATTAGTAGAAAACTCTTAATATTACATGAAACTCAATTAGTATAATAAACAGCAATAAATAAGCATCCAACGTTTTTTCAGATTAATTAAAAAAAGATTCTGTTGGCACTGATTTGTTTACAGTAACATCAGTCAGTGTTCACACTGAATATGGAAACTTTAAAACACCATGTATGGATACATAACAATGTACTATTAAAATACATTAAGATAGTCTATTCAAGAGAAGGATTCTGTGTATGTGCAAATGAATAAGTGAATCAATTATTTCAGATCAGCTGTCAAATAAGTAGAAAGAATAATTTCATCATAAAACAGTGCTGGCAGTGTCAGTTAAAGTGACATTTTTCTCAGGGAAATAACTAGAAGTTAAAGTTTATTTCAGGTACAGAGGTGTATTATTTAGGCTGAAAATATTTTATTTATTTTGTATTATTTTTAATCCTTTTTTATGCTGTTTATATTGTTATTTTGCATTTACTTCATTAAAAGCCAACAACTAAACCATCAAAACATTCAAGTTTTCTTACATGCAAACTTCTTTTGTTGAAATTATTGAAAGAAGTTTGTATGATTTTGGAAATTACTTGAATCTTACCTTTCACTCACCCCAACATGGATTTATTTCAGTGAAAAAAGTATTTTGTGAAAAAAATACTAATATAAAAATAAATCAATACATATAAAATACTTCCCTTCTAACACTGATTACATCTGTCCCTAGCAGAAGGATAGCCAGCAGAAAAACCTCCTTTATATGTTGCTGAAGTATCACTCTAGGTTAAGTTCAAATGCTGAAGTCATCCCTCACCTAATGCTTTTGAAGTCACTTAAACCGTGATCAGGTTTTAGCCATGGTGGCTGCAGAAGCAGTTGTGCTTTGATCTCACAGCTTTTCATTACTTGGAAGTTCACAGTGTTTAGTGTGCCTCTAGCATGGTACGAGACAGAAAGTGCCACTCTCTCATCCAGCACATTCAAAAAGTTTTGTCTTTCATACTGAGGGCAGCTCTGTTAACTTCAGTGAGACTGGCACAACTGAAAAGAGAAACCAGACTAGGAATTACCCTGTTGCTCAAACTTAGTTGCATATATTTCTCTATGTCTGTAAAATGCATCACATAAAAATGCACAGCCTGCCTAAAAGTTATCATTTTTGTGATATATAGTGACCGTTTTATGCAGTGCTTTGCACTTTGCATTCTTCCCTCCAATTCCTATTATAGGTGGTCATCACTAAACCTGGATTCAAGGTAACAGAGATTTTCCTGGCAGCAATGCCTTTTTCTGAGCAGACTCCACGAGAATTGTGTGGGCAGCTTTCAAGTTGCCTGTGAGTCACTCATGATTGGACTGCTGATGAGAAATCTCAGCTACCTTCTCCCCTTGCATGTCATTTCCTTCTAATTCACTTTGATTCAGGGATTGTATATATATTTATTTTTTGTCTAGCTATGAATAAAAATAAGCTCCTGTAAACCCAGTTACTGCAACTGTACAGAAGCAGGCCTGTTGGGAAGGATGAAAGTTTGACAAGAAAGTCTCACAGATATGTATGCTTAGCAGAAAGATTTTTGAATGTAGAAGCTGAGAAAGGAATAGAGATGGAAGCAAGTTTTGATATAGAAGAAAAGAATTGCTGAGCCAGTCTTACTGGATAACCAAGGAGGCAAGGGGTATGTTAGTTAGAAGGAGGTTTTTATGACTTAGAACAAAGGATAAACCCACCTCAAACACGAAAATGGTTTTACCAAGCAGACAGATAGCACAGGCAAACAAGTCAGCAAATGCTGCAAGTAGAAAAAAGGTCTCAGAATTTTCCACTGCAAGAAAACTGAAAAACAACTTCTAGCTTAAACTGTAATGTACTAACCTTTAGTGATTGGAGAATAGTAACATGAATGTGGTAATTATAGTAGTTATGATAGGCTATAGATAAAAGTTAAGGTATAGATTGGTTCTACTGTATTAAGATGCTCAGCAAAGAAAAGTATATAATGCATTTGTAACTTAAACTAAGGGTCTCCAGGCCTGCCTGCAGCTGAAGCTGACAGCTGTAGGCACAGGCTCTGTCGGCCACGACCCTGGACTGCTGTAATATCTTGCATGTAATAAACTGTGTTTTGGGAGAGCTGCCTGGAGTCCCGCATCTCTCATTATGGCTCTTACACAGGCCTTTTGTAGGACAGTACAGAAATATGTGTAAAACACTACAAATCTACAGGTTTCATGAAGCTTAAGAATCTCCAACTTTTGATGCCTATCCTTACACTTTTTTTCTGATGTATACAGCAGGGGCAAAATACACCTACTTTTTCCTTTGATTATATGAAGGCACACATTTATTTTAGACTAATAGTATTAAATTTTTTTTTTTTTTTGGAAAAAGACTTGCATTAGAATGTAAAAGCTGTAATTTGGAAAGGTCACAATCTTGTATTTAGAATCACTGAAATGTTAGTGGATAAAACTCATTTTTCATCCTCAAAGTTTTCATTTGTTTGCTTTCAATAATAATATTTACATTTCCATTCTGATGGGAAAAAAAAATCCTTGTCTCTTTCAGTAAAACAGACAGAGATAGGAAGCCAGATAATTGCTGTGTGCTTGTACCTAACAAAGAGAGACAATAGCAAAATGTAATCTTTTGGAACTAAAACTGAATTTAGCTGTGAGGAATACTGATGTCAGGTGGAAGATACAGGAAGATTTCTGCATTTGCTTTTGACACCATCAGTTTTCTGAGCAGAACACGGTGCCTTTTGTAAAAAGAAAAGGTCTCTGCCTGGAGCTCACAGGGGTTTTGAGTGAGCTTAGCTTGCACTGATGTGTAGTTTATAAATAGAAAACTGCTTTAAAAGAGTGTGCCAATGTCAACTCTGCTATCTGTGGTGTCTCATGACGCTGACAGGGATTCACAGCACCCATTTCAGTGTTCCAATGAGCAGGAGTCTGGAGTGTCTGAAGAAAGACATGTGAAAGCAGGATGAGGATGGTAGAGTTTCTGATTAATTACAAAGGAAATCAAAAGAAAACTATACATATTCAGGTTCTACTATAGAACGAATATGTGCAAATAAGGGAAGGCACAAATGGTAGCCTTGAATCAAACGCAGCACACATGAGCTGAGCGACAGATTTGCAATGGGATCTTGTGTGCAAGATTTCACCCCTAATTACATTCTGAAGCACCTGAGAATATAGAGGTCAGTGTTTCAGCTTTTCTTATTTATATTTAAGGTTGTTGGAAACCCCTCTCAGATGTACAGAGTTCTAGTGATTTCATTCTTTCTGGAATAGCAATTGGATTAAATCAGAAAGCAGCACTAAAAGCATGATAATTTTTGGTGACTGTTCTGTAATAACCACATCTGAGTGAGCTGCATACTTGCTATCTCTCTGTTTTGGGATTCTTCAATAGTGAGTTTGGTTTTGTATTTTTTCAGTACTTAAAAATGTAATATTTTATTCATAGGAAATCTGCAATCTGGCAATTGCTCAGGACAGGAACAACTATTGTTTTATGAGACTTACAACTTTGCCCAACATATGTTTGAAAATCAAGAAGGAATAACATATGTCGAGGGATTCTGCATTGTAAAAAGTCTTATGAAAGGGAAAAGATTACAGCGACACAGAATGAGAAAATCTATTAAAATCAAAGGAATCCCATGAATATTCAGTCAATAACTCTTGTCACCACTGATGTGCACTATGAGCTCCTGAGTACTGAGCAGTATGGGTTAGGTGTGGAAAGACAGATAGTACATATTTACACCCTTCAGATAGTTTGGCAGAAAAAATATACATTAAAATTTAAGAAGCTGTTGTCAAGTACATAGCATATTGGAATCCATGTTTGCTTTCAACTTATGTTGCACAGGATGAGCATAATATTATTACAGAACTCTGTTCAATATTCAATTTTTTTTTTAAGCAGGCTTTGATACTAATTTTCTACTTCTTTAGCAGCTGTTGACAATAAAGGGTACCATTCAATATCAAAGGTACATCTTGGGGGAGATACAAAATGTCAAAAATGTATGGCAATGTCCAATAGATTGAAGATTAAAATTGTAGCAGGCCTAGTTATCTGTGTCTTAGTCCCTACGCTAAGCTTCTGCATTTCAAGATAAGTAGAATTTAATGGGAAGCTTTATATTCTTGTTTTTTTAAAAAAAATATATATATAACACAGGGTTTCATTTATTTTCAATAGCATTGTTATGTCGTGCCATGTCTGTAATATTGTATGATACAGCTGTTATGCCAAAAAAATTTTATCTGGCTTAGACAATTAAATTATTTTTAATACATTGTTCTTCATACATAAGAACAGAATGTTAGCTATTTAATGAACCATGTGAAGATTTGAAATTTCTTCTTCTCTAACAATTATGCCTTGCAGTTTCCTATCTGGAAGAAGGGGAAAAAATAAAGATGAGTAAAGGTTATGCCTTTGACTGAAATATTCCTAAGAGTAGACACTGCTGCTTAACTGAGAAGGAAAGCAAAATAAAAAAATCAGCTGAAGAAGAGGCATATGTTAGACATGACTCTGAAAGTAATTTACAGACATTTACCTTCCGTGACTTTTACTGACATCCCTGAGTACCAGGGAATGCAATTCTACAGTGCACTCCAGGACAGAAATGTAAACACCAGTTTAGAAAGAGCACAAGTTAACAGTGTCAAATTATTCATCTTTTGAACGGTATGTCTATTAAATATTCTATAAACTTAAGTCTTGGGATTAATATCTCCATCCTCGCCAATACTGTACCTGAAGGTGTTCCATCTTGTTTCAACTTGTAAGAGTCTGGTGGGGGCAGTAGGTCCACACACACACATGTTTTATATAATCCTTTCACTTGAAGCAACATGCAAGTGTATTTTATAATAAACATATGCCATTAGATGTCTCACAATAAAATAGAGCCAAATAAGCATATAAGTGTAAATTTTAAATGAAATAAATATTTTTTTTCTCAGTGTTAAACCACTAAAAATGGGAATATCACTCAGTACATATTCTGAAAAATTTCACAGTGAAGTTTTTTTTTTTTATTTATGCATTGTATCTAAAATTTTGATTTACTGGAAAAGACATTTCAAAAATACTTGAATTGGATCTGTTTGTCCTGTGTAACAATAGTTTAAAAATTTGAAGTAAAAATAACCCCCTTTATTTTTTTGAGGTGGTAGAATTTATTATGTAAACACAAGCACATATTAAAAGTTACTTGATCTGAAAAGAACAAATAATATACAACAATACTTGTTTCTGTTCTTCATTATTTTCACTAGTTTTTACTATGTTGAGTAAAATCTTTAATGTAATTTCCTAGAAATAAATAAAATCACATGTTCTGTAACGCAAAGTTATCAAACATATAAAGTGGCAATGGAAATAAGAAAAAAATGAACCCCATGAACTCAATAAAGAAAAAAAATCACATATATGTCCATTTTTAACAATTTTGTATATTCTGTACACATTGAATAGTGGGGTTATCATGCTTAATTTATAATACCTGCAAGGATATCCATACTGGGCAAGATGCTGGTACTGAAGAGAGGATTATTATAAATGTATGAAATTCAATGCTAAATGCAATACAAAAAATGATTGATTCTGAATTTTGCCATCACCTGCTATGCTCTGTGTAGCCTCTGGCTTTCTAAACCCATTTGGTAGACCTGTGTTTCTTTTTACTCTAGTGCTGTTAAAAGAATAAACTGGAAAACCTTCCCCTTCTGTCCCTAAAGCTGCTTTGTTTGTTTGTTTGTTTGTTTTCTGTTTCAAAGCAGCAGAACAGAGCATAATTCTTGGGCTTAAGTAGTAGTGGTGTCTATGCTGGGAATATCTCCTTTTATATCCCAGATGTTGACAGGAAAGAGAAAGGGAATTTCAGCACCAGCAGTGGCAATGTGTGAAACAGCCTCCAACAAGAGGAGGATGGAAGCCTCCAGCAAGAACCCCAGCTCCCCTATGAGATCAGATAACCTGCAGAGAAAGAGGAAGCCAGAAAATACAGAATTATACTTCTCTTTCAAACAATACTTGTATTATTTCTAATATTGAGATATTCTGATTCAAATAATGTGTGAGAGTTAGATGGTGTTGCTCATTAAATATATGTATGTTTTCGGATGCTCAACTAAAGCATATATTTACTAATGGACAGAAAAGAAATACTTATGCATGTATGTTAATATGTGTTAATCTTAAAAAATCTTTTGGTTTACTTACCTAGTTGCAAGAACATCTGCAAACCCATTGCAAACTCAATGGCTACAAACTCCTGAACACATGTTGGTGCTACCTATAATAATTACCAATATTTTCTCAAATACTTTCTGGTCTGACACCGGTATAACAGGACATCACAGAACGTCAGCAAGAACTCTGGTCTGAATCTGTAGATTTGCAGAGATTTTGTACAGTCAAATCATCACACAAAACTCTAGCCAACTGTTGAAGAAGTCACCATTCAAATTGAGGCAACTGTGTATCCACACACAGCCCACTGGGCGGAGACTACCTGAATCAGGAGTAAAACACGGATTAAAAGATTGTATTTACACACACAATTGCATATAAAAAGCTAAAGAGAGACGCATATACCTGATTACATATATGTTTCTTCCACACAAAGGATTCTTCAGTATGAATTCTGGCTTGGAGCTAATGTATAAGCCCAGTCAATTGCAGCTATATCTTCTTGTAGGGGAGCTGACAAAGAATGAAGCTACAACAGCTAAACAGGCTTGTTTGTGTTGTTGCTGCCCAATGCAGCACCAGCAATTATACAGAGCTGATCGACTCCAGCCACGGAGTACAGAAAACCTCTCTCACTCTTCTCAGCTCTCACTGATGACCAAAATTCAGGAAAGTAACTCACACATCTGAATAGGGAGCTGGTTGTTTAGAATCCCAGATAAAAAAATGTGGAGGAAAAACAAAGAATATTTAGACACACTTTCACACTAAATTTAAAATTCATACCCCAAAACAAAGCTGTCTCAGAAGACTTTCTTGCTTGAATTAACCTATTTACAATTCTTGAGTTCTATTCATTTTTTTAAACTCTGATTTTTTACTCAGACTGCTGTGAATCCTCTAACTATTCTGCAGAAAATTCAGAAGTATGCTATTTCAGGGGAAAATGAAACCCGTAAATCGTGTATCTCTTTTCAAGACAATACAGAAGTAAGCTGAAAACAGAGTTTCACACATGATCTACAAATGCATAGCACAAATGCTAGTGAACTGATGGTTTTTAAAAGATGCACAACTTGCTCTGGGCATAAGTGTTAGGTCTGACACTTCCCTGAAGTATCATTACCCTGTGATCATTCACTGTGGTCACCACAGAAATCCCAAAATGACAAGTGATTTCCCTGGAACTGGCTACAAGAGTTAATATCAAGCTGACTACTGGAGAACAAAAAAAAGATGCAATTAGTGAGCACATTGACAGAAAAGTGAAGAAGAATTAGGAGGAATAAATATAACTCAATATATTAAGCTGTATTCCCAGAAGAACCAGATAAATTAGATGTACATTGCATCTGAAAAGAGCAAGACAGAAAAAATTATCCATTGGTGAGCCAAAACTCTTCCAAAATTTTGGTGTTATAGGGTGTGCTACCCATTGGAGCAGCAGAGGACTTGAGGAAACATGCGATGATGTCTCCAGGGGAAATAAATCTCGCAAAAGACCACGTAAAATAACTAGAAATACCCAATAGACATATGCTTTATGCCTCTGGGAAGGGTTTTCTTACCTTTAGGAAGAAGATAAAAAAACCCCCTTGATTGTTTTTGGAGTCATAGAATGAGGAAAAGGATAAATAGGATACCAAACCCACTAATCATTATAGGCAAAACTAAACAAAATAGAACAGAACCCTAAAGAACATCCGTCCATCCATCCATCCATCCATCCATCCATCCATCCATCCATCCATCCATCCATCCATGTACATACACACACAAAAAGGGCCATTTCTTCTACCTTCAAGGCTGGAAAACAGAAAATATGTAGAGGCCAACAGTCTTCCTAAACTTCTTTCATCAAGAAGACTAGGCATGCCCTGCCAGCATGTACAGTGAATGCCTTAGTAAGCAAGACCTAAAATTCCCCAAGTGCTAGAAGCTGTGCTGACCTTCCAAGCAGTGATGGACTTTATCTATCTTAGATAATCATGAAGGGTCTCCTCTGTAGTCTGAGCCTTGCTACTTAAATGCAATATGGATGTTAGCGTTCATTGCACATGTGCAGGTGATTTATATAAATGTAGTAACAGGCCAATTCATGCAGAGTTGGTTTATTGAATTATGAGTAATTTAAATCTTTGAGAGTCTGATTTTATAGCTATTGCACAGTTGTAAAAAGCTTTATCTCCTTAAAGTCCATTGCTAGGAGGTTACACACAGTACTATATTACTAGAGAAAATAATAATAGAGAAATTTAAAAAAAAAAAAAATTCCATGTCTTATATCAACTTAAGAAAAAAAGTGTGGTTAGAGTAGAACACCTTTTTTTGGTGGGCAGGGCTTATCTCCCAGTAGGATGCATTATGAATGTAAATTTGAACACCATTTCCAGAAGCAGAACATTTCCAAAGTACTAAAAATTCGCCAGAGCCCTCAATACAAAGCAGAAGGTGTAATATCCTGATAAATAAACATAATAAAAAAAAGTGAAATGAAAATGTAAAACAGAGTCAAGGGAGCTTCAGGTGATTTATGCCAGGTGAAGGTCATGTTCATATAATGGAAACATTCACCATTAGACCAAAGTATATTTTTCTCAGGTGGTGTTCAAGCTATTGTTCCTCAAAATACCTCAACAGCAGCATGTCACCTCCAACAACAATTCTACAGATTTTTTGCCTAAGGATGGCCTTTGCAATGATATATATATATCTATATTCATACCTGGCAAGCAAACACAGCTTCTTCCAGAAAGATTCTTTGCTTCTGTTTAAATGTCAAAAGTAGCCTACAAAACCAAACTGTTGCCAAACCCAGACTGTATGAATGTCACAGGATACATGCTACATACATACTGTTTACTAATTTTTTATGCATGTCAAATTCTGTCAGATTCACCTTAAAGAAATGCTGTATTTCAGAAGCAGCTACCTGCAGCCTACAGTAAAATAATTCTTAATGCTCTCCATGGGTCAGCAGTTATCACAGTTTCTCACCATTAGGATGAATAAAGGCACTTTTGCACACCTGCTTCTCAAGTTTTAACATATCTGAGTTTCTACTATCAGAAAAAGATATTATTAAAGTATTTTAGACACATCCATTCATTCAGTATTTCCCTTCTACATACAGTTAACATGGGTGATTTTTGTTGCATCTTTGATATTACTGTAATTTTTTTTTTTTTTTGTCATGGAAAGATCTCTTGGACAGTTAACCACCAGTTGCTAAAGATCAAATTGTTATATCCAGTGGTATCAGAGGGCTTGCTGTGCCACTGAGTTTCACATATCAGCCTTTATGAATTGACATATTTCATTCTAGGTCAGCAAATTTCAGATTGAAACCCATGTAAATCCAAAGCTTATAGTCTTGTGTCTATATGGAGCCCAATGGAATCACAACTCCTCAGGGACAAAAGGAATATGAGTTGGTACCCACTTACAATCATACCATTCTTGTGATAATTAAACATAGTGAAATAAAAAAATTATCATATCCTCTCTACTCAAGAGATTATGTTTTGAATGTGTGTGCCTTTAGCTTCTCTTTTGGGGAAAAATGCTTGTTACCTTCATATCAAACTATAGTACCAGACGAACATAAACAGTAAACCAGATTATAAATGGATAATCCATAATTAGAGAAATGCTTCCACAATGAAATCAAGACCTGGAGACAGGTCAAGAGCAGACTTAACAAGCCTTCTTCCTGAGCCTGGGTAGACTCAGTACAAAGTTTATGGCCTGTTACTAGTACTGTCAATACTGTATTATGAGGCTACATGGTTGCACTTTATCATGGTAAAGCAATCAGGAACACAGAGGTCCAGTCATCCAGAATATATTTTTCAGTCCACATCACTCAGTAACAGTCCTTTGGATATACACTCTGGAAAAACTTCTAACTGGGCAATCAACTATTCATGACTTTCCAACCTAGAGACTCAGAGCACTGCTTTGTGATATGCAAAGAATCTGAAATCTCCTGCACGTGGACTTTCCCCATATCCTTATGCTTTATAAATTCTATGCACTGTAAAGGCTGTATTCCCTGCTGCACTAAGACCTTTGGAAAACAGATCTACATGGATGGGTGAAGTCAAACAACAATTTCTCTGCTTGTATATAACTTGAAGGATGTGAATCAGCACCTGTTGATTCAAAGATTTGTGTCTTCCTCAGTGCAATGCTGTAGTTAATGGCAACAAATTCAGAATATATGAATACCAAGGAAATCCAAAGAATTTCACTACAAAGGTGTAAATCTCCCATACTAGAGCTGAATGGCATGCCTTTATCAGAGAGTCATCTGTTTTTACCTATCCTTTTAGACAGATGTGGGTCTGCGAATACACAGCACTAGGATGTGTTTTTCCTCCAAATTACCTTTCAAAGTGAGCAGCTGAAGGACCATGTCCATATCTAGGCAGTAGATGGAATAACTGGGCATTTATAAATCACTATTTATTGCCAGCATGCCTTGTAAAAACTCTGTGTTTCCATCAAGCTGTCTAAAGAAATGCTAACAACTGCAGGCCTGGTCTCTGGATAGCCACAAGGATAGAAATTACAGGTTTTTGTTTTTTGGTGCTCAAGGACCCACATATTAAAAGACCAGGAAATAACACTGCTAATTGCAAGTAAGGCATCTGCTACTGATTCCTTTCCTCATTTTTCCAGCATTTTTCTTCTCAAATAGTACTGATAGATGATTTAAAATGTTAGACATAAAAGTACATGGCTTGTGGGAATTTGTAAAACACCTTCCTACTTGCTAAAACCATCTATAAGCAAAAACTCTAACAGCAGACTCACAACAGAGTTTTCCAGAGCTAGAAGATTGCAATCCTAACTCTGCACTTATACAATATGGGCAGAAAAATATGGGCAAAGATCTTTATATAGGAGTTGATATTGCCACAAGGACTCCAACTGGGAATTTGTATTTGCAAATTTTTTGTCAGTTAATAAGCCTTCTTACAATGGGCACAGATTACTAACGTAGAAAAGAGTTGAACAAGCAGAAATAATGCAATATCTTGTAGAATGACTATGAACTAAGTGGAAATTCAAAGTTTATAAATAATGTCAGTGATTTTGATTGTTTTAAATGTCTACATCTGAACCTTAGAGTAGATTTGCTACTTTGTCTATCACAGGAATATAAGAAATTTAAATATAAGAGGACCTATTTAGCTTTTCATAAATAATTTTTGAATAGATTTAAAAGCAAATTAAAATACAGAGAGTTTTTTCTCCTTGCATATGTGATACAAGAAGACATTTTCATCTGGTTTGGTCAAGTCACATCAAATTATGTCACAGAATATGTTTAACCTAATGTAATACAATGCAAGTGAAATGTCTGCATCAAAATTTAAAGGAGTAATTTAAAACAAAATTTAAAATAAGTGAAAGAAAGAAATACAATACTTATATTTCCTTATTCCAACCATACCTCTGTTTTCTTGTCACAGACAGATGCCGCTATATTCTCAGAGTAGGTAGCAGGTACTTCATATCCAGATGGTTACAAATAATATTGGAAAAAAAAAACCAAACAAAAAAACCCCAAACATCAACCTCACCCCCACACCCCTCCTTACGATTCCATTGAAATGCCACTTACTTTTTTCTTATAATGGGTCTTGACAAGAAGATGTTCATGCTGTGTGACTTTGAAAATGCCCTTTTCTGGCAGACAGCTTTGCTGCCAATGGTACTCTTTGCTGGTTTTAAAAAACAGGAATAGGGGCCAATTTAAAGTCCAGAAATTAACTAATTTGAGACCACAGGCTCCCCATGAAACAATTGTTCACTTGTATGGACATACTGTCTTCATTATTCCATAGATTTTGTAGAACTTAAATATTCAGTGACTGAGGTACAGTCTTTGCACTGTCAGTAACATAAGTTATGTGATTGTCCAAAAAAAAGAAAGCACATTTCTGTTTCAGAATGCATAGTGTGATATTCCAGCCCACACAGATGGGAATGCACAAAATATACGTATATACTAGGATTAAATTATATCCTGTGGAGATGAGTTGAACAGGTTTAAAAGAAAGAGAAATTTTCAATAGCCTTTGAACAGGATACTCTGAAGATGTGAATATATGCTTTATTCATCTTGTTCAAAATATGGAGATTCATTCTCTGCTTCCTTTGAAGAATTTTCATATTTCCTACCCTCCCCACTAGCTGGTAGCTTATATTTGTTCAAATTATTGGGTAACCTTGGTGCTTCTGCCCCATTAAGTTTGCTAGAAATTCTTGCTACCTTTCAAACAGATTGCATACTTTTTGTTTTAATGGTGAGGGAGCAATAGAATATGAGGGAATAAAAGAAAGCATAAGAAAAAATAAAGATAACTTCTTGTGCTCTAGTATCTCTGGAATTATTATCTAAAATTAATTTGGAAAAAAAATGAAAAAATATTTTTATTGTTCTATATTTTAAAATTACTGATCAGTCAATGATTTACTTTTTTTCTCCCTAGGTTCCTTCTAGTAACACAAACACATCTTACAAATTAAGGATCTGGCAACTGGTACCTAAAATTTCTGAAACTGTAAATCACTTCCAAATGAAGACTGGTACCAAACCCAAGACTAAAATATTAAAGACAGAGCATTACAATCCTGATTATTTAGAAGGCAAACTTTCCCAGACTAAAACTGTAGCAATGGAAGTGTTTTAGGAAGAATAATATCAACCCCCCAAAATTTAAGCCTTAGACGAGTTAATCAAATTTGTTTCTCAATCTGTTTTCTAATCCAGCCTTGTCTCCATGCACTATGCTTCCTCATGGGCATAGATTTAGACTGATCTGGAGAAGTGTCTCAAATGGGAGAGTTTTTGACAGTTTAGCATTTCTAATTTATCTTGTCTGAGCACAAATAAAGTCATGGAAAGTATGCATTCCACAAGTATGTCCAAAATCCAGCTTTTCCAAAAGACTTGAAGAAATCTTTGAATTCCCTTACATCCCTTCAAGAAATTATATGAAATCTTTCAGGAACTTACAGATGTCTACTTCTTCTCATAGAGTAGAAATTTTTCAAAGTTTAATACACTGCTGGGATTTAATTTCAATCTATTTTTTCAGGTATGAAAAAAGGATGGACACTTGAGACTAAGTCAAATAGGGAATAAAAATTTTCAATTTTCATATAAAAATATTTTTATTGGACAAACAGCACAATTTCCAGTGACTGCTATGCTAGACTGTACAGACACTTTAGTTAAACAGAAGGAGAGAAGGAGAAACAGACATGCAGACAGATGATCTGATAATTCTGCCAACTGCTTACTCAGTTCCTTTAAAAACACCTAAAAGTAACAATCTGCTGTCTAGCTAATAATATCCAATATCATTCTGTAATTTTCTCTATGGGTGTGTTGTGTCCTATTAAAATACTTAGATATAAATCTGTGGTCCTGATGATCTGTATTTGATTAAAAAAAAAAAAAAAAGCATTTTGCTGCGCTGGTATGCTCACATAACTCCTAATATACTATTTGCAGAATGAGAGACCACAGTGCTGTATTATTAAAGTAGTACAAATAAACTAGCTTTCCTGACAAAGTCTGAGTGTCATTATATTGGTTCAACACATTGTAACCATGCATTAGTTTTGATGTCAATATCACAGGATGGCTGAGGTTGGAAGGGACCTATGGAGGTTGCCAGGTCCAGCCACCCTGCTCAGGCAGGGCCACCTAGATCAGGCTGCCCAGAGAATGTCCAGATAGGCTTTGGAACAAGTCCACAACCTCCTGGGGCAATCTGTGCCAGTGCTCAACCACCCTGACCTCAGTTACTTTTTCACAGTGAAAGGGATGTCATGATGTTCAGGTGGAACTTCCTGTGTTTCAGTGAGCATCTGTTGCCTCAGGTCCTCTCACTGAAGAGATCCTGGCTCTATCTTCACACGATCCCTTCCTCCCACACCATCCCTTCAAGCACTTATGCACACTGATAAGATTACTCCCAAGCCTTCTTCAGATTAGAGAGTCAAAGCTTCTCTCAGCCTTTCTTCATATGTCAGGTGCTTCAGTCCCTTCATGTTTTTCGTGGCCCATTGCTCTCTTTTCTCCAGTATATTCATGCTTCTCTTGGACTAAGGAGCTCAGAACTAGACATATGTGTGGCCTCAGCAGCACTGTGTAGAGAATACGCACAACAAAGTGTCATGCTATGAATCACATATCCCAGCTTCATTAAAACACTAGCATCATGGGACAGAATACATCCTTGCATTATTTCAAGCACTTGGAATGAAGATAAAATTTCCATGTGGGTGCTACTCTTCATCCATATGTTCCTATACATCCATGTATTCTTGTTATTTTGTATGTCTGTTTCCAGTAAACCACTTAATGACCACAATACTCCTGTAGCATTTCAGTTAAGATAAATGGCAAAAGGTTAAGTTATGAGATTAATATGCTGTTCATAAAAATCAGCTCTCAGTTATGAAAAAAAAGCCTGGTAAATCTCCATTATACCTCCATGGAGGCACAGGTTAAAATCTGGACTTTAATCTACTCAGAATCAAAGTAATCCACATAAGCTAAACATCAGGAATACTCTTACTGTAGGAACAGCTTAAAAAGAAAAATCCACCAAAACCCAATCAACCCAAAATTTCAAAGGATTCAAGTATGAAATACCCTAAATACATTGCTAAACAAATGCATTTTTAAGTAGCTTAAATAACTGTACTACTTATTGAATTCTATAAAGGAAGTGAAGGAGATATTTTTTTGTCTCCTATTGGCAACATGACTTGATGGTGGTCTCTCCCACCAGAATACACACACACAAGTGTTAATACTATATTTGTTCAAGTTTTCAAGGTCTTCAGGAAGGGTGAGGTACAGAAACCTCTATCTGTATAGAAGCTAGTAATTTTTATTTGCTAGATGTCTGAATTTCATTTATGGTCAGTAAATAGAGCCACCAACCACAGCGAAATTAGCCTAAAATTGGTGTAGAAATTCTGTAGTTCACGATAATTTCTAGAGGTTCTTATTTTGTGTAGAAGTCTTTATAAACTACTGAAATGCTTAATTTTTAGATGGTAGCAAGATTTTAAGATGACAGAAATTAAGTAACATTTATCTGATTATTACTTTCTGCTTAGATGTATCTTGCTTGTTACAAGTATCCCTGTGTAGAATGACAGAACTAGAAGAAATCTCAAAAGCTACAGCATTCCTTCCTTCTTTTTTTTCAAACCCTTTTGTTAGCAAGCTCCAAGCACTCAAAGTAATTCAATATATTTCTTTACTTTAGAATCTGATCAAAAGGCCAAAGTCAGTTGAAGGCATCCTGATAATTCAATGGGCTATAAATCCTATTAATATTTCCTCTATTATCCTCATTGCTTTTTCTCTTATTTGGGACACCAAAGACTGGGAAAAAACGTTATCTAAAACTACTATTTCAGTTCCTCTCCAACAAATAACTTGAAAATGATAAAATTTATGAGTTAGGTTTCTTTTTCATCTAGATTTTCTTTTTAAGATGAACATAATATACCCACATTGACAGTGATAAAATGTAATGGAATACTTTTTTGCTGTGATAAATAGAGACACAAAAATAACCTTTTAGATCAGAAATTTTTCAATGACACTGTAAAATTTACTTATTTATTATTAGAGGCATTATAAATTATATATATATACTTTAAGTGGATAATGGTCTGAATAGTGCCCTGTAGTTAAGATATTGGTATATCAGATTCAAAATATTTTTTAATAAAAATCCTTTTATGTTATCTACTGTTTTGTTCTCTCATTTGAACAAAAACTTCTTAAATAAGGCAGTATTTTCACTGCTGAAAAAAAGTCACAGTTATGGAGGAGAAATATATTTGGACTCCATTATTTCTCCACATAAATTTGGAAGAGAAAATCCAAGGCATTTTGGCTTGATTTGAAACTCAGATATTCATTTGACAAAATGTTCAGAGCACTCCTGCTGAAATCAAGCTATACTAGTGAGCCTAGTAACAGATCTGTCCTTATTGTTATATTTCCCAGGCTATTGGTAGTACAGGACTTTTCTGATACATGAAAAGGTGAATTTTTTTTGCTTTGTTAAGTTTTTGTTCATAAAAGTCTGTTAAGGTTGAGGAAGGCTTTCATCTTTCTTAGTGATAGAGAATATGAGTCATGGATCATTAGACTGAAATACAGTAATAAAAAGTTGATAGTAGTTTCTCTAAGCCAAAGGAGAATAAGGCATGAAATAAGATTAAATATTCTGAAATACCTAAATTACTTAGGAACCTAAAATCAGTGTTTAGATGTATGTTATCCTCTTGAATCCTATATAGATCTGAAAAACAAGAATTATCACTTGCTATTGGTCTCTGAATAGTCATTCTGGATTCCCTGAATGGGACTCATCTCATCTTCCTTAAACATCTACACTGAATCTGAATTAATAAGCCAGACTCTCTTTATAGTTGGTAGAGAATAATAGGCACTCTCAGGGCGCAGTTCATCTGACCTACTTCAGATGCCTATTTTAGGATAAGAAGAATTGTGACCTAGAAGTGCCTATTTCTCTTCTTTGACTTCTAGGGAGCCTGAAATTATTAGCTCAGGTGCAGACAGTCTTAATGTGTATGTTTAGCCAAATTAATTCCTCCTTTTTTCTGTGATTTATATCTTTGGGAATTTTGTGTTCCAAAGTACTTATCCATACTTATCTGACTTTTCTTCATGAAAAAAATATCTATCTGTGCAAAAACATTTCTTGCGTTAATGCTCATGTTAGTGCTTAAGTTTTCACCCCATTACCAGAAATATAATTAATTTGCAAAGGGGTAAAATATAGCAATATAATTCCATATTTAGTCAACAAACCCCTCAAAGTAAAATGTAACTTATTGGAGCTCAAACACAACATGACATTATAGGTTACAATTAATACAAATAGACTAAAAACAGGCTGCAGGTATTCCTGGAGGAGATAATGAAGGATTTTCTCTCTTTCACCCAACTCCCCATTATCCTACTTGCATATTTTTACTCATCAATTGATGGAATGGAGTTGTGGTCGCCTCTTGCTCTGACTGACACAGAAGGAAGAGCCACCTGTGATGTCCTTTCACTTCAGGCTGTATCTGTTCCTAGGAAGCTCTCAAAGAGAAAGCCAGAACAGGGAGGTGAACACATTTATATTGAAGTATTAAAGATAACTTAATACTTTTTCTTGTGTCTTTCCTCATACACACAGCATTGTTTATGACCTATTTTTCATTGGTCCAGCTGCTGTTTTAAAAGTATTTACATATAACATGAGAGAAGTGAGCCAACAAATAATTTCTGAGGCAGGATGTACTACCTGTGTCAAGCAGCACAAAATCAAATAATGTGGCAGCTTTTACAACTTGCTAACTATTCACAGGAAGATCTCTGACACAACTTTTTGTATGGGGTTTAAAAGTTACTAAACACCAATACTTAGTCAATATCCAAGCTCAAAGTAAGCTATTAATGATAAAAGGTAAGCAGACCTAGAAAAATTGCAAAATTTAGGAAGGTTATGTCAGAGTTCAAAAAATGATAGCATGGTCTTCTGAGCTTTGTCTTTCAAGTTACTTTTATACTTTTATTTATTTATTTTAAAGATTACTTCTACTTAATTTTCATATTTCTTTGTCCTTCCTTTCATTTCAAGTTTCTTTCTCAGTGCTCAGCTCCACCTGCTTACTGGATGGACATTTTTATGCTTGTCTGTTTCACTCTTTGGTCTACTGACTCTTGATTGTATACTGAATGAGATCTGAGCATGGGACGACCTTTTCTACCCTGCCCTAGTTTCCGGTGGAAAAGAAAGCATGGTGGAAAGCCACTGCACTCTTCAAAGGGTTCCATCTACAACTCAGAATTTCCTATTTCAGCAATGAGTGTGACCAGCTAACAAACAGAACAAGCAGATGTGTATATCCCTCCCATATGTATATCCTTCCAATAATTTTTTTTTCAGTTTTGAAAATTTGTCTATATTCTCTGCTTGCAGCTAATACTCAGACTCCTCATGCAATGTAGCTGTCATACAAGTCAGTAATTATGTTATACCCAATCTTTATTTGTTTGGGAAAAGCAAATTTTGCAGCTTTCTTTGGAGGCAACTACATAACCATATTGTTTTCTTATCTGCCCCTGGAATGAAATAGAAAAATTGTTTCTGTCCTTTCTTTTTTTTCTAATCTAAATATATTCATTAAACAATGTTATACGGTTTTAATGATGAATAAACTAGAATAACCCAAAACTTATGATATTCATAATGGAATGTATTCACATGCATTGTTTCTGTATTTTTTTTTCTGAGATCTGAGGCTTTATGTACAAAAAGAACAAAATACATGCTCTGTTAAAAATAAATAACCTAAATCTGAGGCTGAAGATATATTTTTCCATGAAATCACAAATTCTATATATACAGGAGCCCTGTATATACAGGAGTCTACTGTAGATAATTGAGCCAAACTTACCTGCAGGTTCAAAGCATAGTAGCAGAGCAAAACAGTGAGTTAATCTTTGAAGGACTAAGAGACACATCAAAATCAACTGTCCTTGTCCTTACAGGGGTCTTCAACTTGCTTCTACTTGCTGGTTAACAGCTGTTAACACAGCTGACACAAACAGGTCCAGAAGGTTCCTAAAACTTGTATGAAAACTTTGTACAGGGAGCTGACAAGGGAAAATAGCCTCCTTGATTTGTTGCTTCTTAACAGAGGGGGGTCTCATGAGTGAAGAGGTGTTTCCTGGCTGTCTTGAACAGAGTGACTATGAAGCAAATTAATTTAAAATCTCTGTTGACAGGAGGAAAAGTGCCAGCAAAGCTTCAAGCCTGGATAGGAAGGAAGCAGACTTTGGGCTGCTCAGGGAACTAGTGAGTAAAGACCCTTAGGAAAGTGCTTTTGAGGGTTCTGGCATCCATCAGTGCCAGTCATTTTAAGCACCAGCTCCAAAGTACACAGGAATAAGCAATTCCAAAACACCAGAAGTCAAGCAGTAGAGGGAGAAGGCTGGCTTGGCTGAGTAAGGGTCTTTTGTAGCTAGGGCAAAAAAAAAAAAAAAAAATAGTGTCCACCCAGTAAAATTGGTCAGGGCACCAAGGCTGACAGTGTTCAAGATGCATTTAGACAACTCTCTCAAGCATATGGTGTGATTGTTGGGGCTGTCCCATGCAGGATCAGGAATTGGGTTTTGATTATCTTTGTGACTCCCTTTCAACTTAGGATATTCTACGATTCTATATGTATTTATAAAACAATTACCTGCAGGTTTAAAGCAGAGTAGCACTGTAAGACATGTTCTTCTAGAATTTCGTCCTTGGGAAGCTTTCCCTTGCTTAGCACTGATTCCTATCAATAATATCCTTAAGGAAATATATCCATCTTCCCCTTGTTTCCTCTTTGAAAGTTTGAGCTGGATTCTGCATGAATGATCCTTTATTTTCCAGAAAATGCAACAATCCTTTTTTCTTTCAATAGTATTAGTTCAGTGTTGCTTTCAATTCTATTTAAACAGAAAATTACTTATTTGAGAAGTGGAAGGAAAATGTTATCATTTCCTCATGGTAAATTATACATATTGCCTTAGGAATAGCATTTCTGTGAATAATCAGGAAACAGGGGCTAGTGGTAAAATGTGTTTGAGATCAGTCTCTGTTATTTTTTTGCCGTGTTTAAATGAAGGTGCTGGCAGAAGTTATAAGGCCACTTTTTAACCAATCTAAAAGATGAACCTAAATATTCACAAAAAGAAAGGTAGAACATTTCTTGGAGATGAGTTGGCAACCAAAATCTTAGCTGAAAAGGCTTATCAAGCCTTGCCATTCAATTGCATTAATCCTTCTTAAATTCTTTTAATAGGGTAATTATTGCTATTATAAACTGGGAAAAAGAAATCTGTGTGCAGAGTTTTGTAGAGACAATGTAATCAATAATGAAACCTGCATCCTGCCTCCTTTGTTAATCACTCTTGATACTCAAGGGAAAGAATAAAGCAGTATCAATAACCATATATCAAATGCACAGCTAAATAACATTATCCCTGGCCAAACCCATGCTGTTGTTCTTCTGTGTAGATATTTGCTCTATAACTAATTGGACAGCCAATTTAACATCTTTATGAATGAGATAATTTAGGATGTTTTCTTACTGCTTAGAATCAATAAAAAAGAAAAACACTTTTTTTCTTTTAATTGATTTAACTAAATACCTCACCATTTAACCTCAAAAACTAAATAAACAAAATACTTTAGGGAATGACTTCCAATATTTTCCCTTTATGAGTAATGACTTAGTATTTCTCTGATTTTTCCATTTTATTTCCATTTTTTATTTCCTAACATCTTTGAAATTTATCAGCCTGTAAAAAATGGCATTTGTCAAATATATTGTATTTGTCCTCACTGAAAACATGACACCCACTTGCTGTACAAGTGCATAGAGTTAGTACATCCCAAATGCATGACTTAATATCTATCTTTATTAAATTTCGCAAGGTTTCTGTAAGTCCATTTTCTAGCCTGCTCAGGTCCCTCTGAGTAACATTCATGCCCTTCCATATTGACTACTCTGCAAAATTTAGTGTTTCCTCCCTGGAATACATTCATCACACAGAGGATTAATAAGATATTTGGCCCCATTATTAACACTTGAGGGAAAACACTGTTAACTGACCTCCAGCTGGTCTTTGTACCTGCTGATTACTGCCTCTGAATTTTGATTGTCAGCCCGTATTTATCCATGTCACTGAAGTCTCATCATAAAAGACTGTGTTGTTACTGAAGCACAATTTTTTATTGGTAAATCTATGGTGACTGTTTGCAATCACCTTACACTTTTTCAGGTGCCAGAAAATAGTTTTTAGAAGATTTGCTCCATGATCTTCAGAGGTGAGGTTTATTGGCACATTGGTAGGTGGATATGATGTTTACATGTCAAAGTGTTAGTAGTGGAGGTCTTGCAGTGGTGGCACCTATGAGAAGGGAACAGAAGCTGCTCCTATCTTGGAGAAAGCCAGATCCAGCTAGGTCTAAGATGACCCTTCCACTGGCCAAAGCTGACTCACTCAGTGCCTCTGTAACAAAATCTTTTTAAAAGGGCAACAGCTCTTTCAACAGCTCATAAAGAGAGGAGTGAGAATATACGAGAGAAATAGCTTTGTAGACACCAAAGTCAGTGAAGAGTTAAACAAACAAAAGATGAATTAGGGCTTAAATCTTTCATCATCAATGGACAACCATCCTCACGGACAAACTCTCCCACAGTTGCGTAGACATGAAGAACTTTCATCCAAAAATAAATCCATGTCTCTCCATGTCTATCTGAAACCTGTGTGTTCTAGCCATTACTGGGATGGAATCTTCAGCTGATTCAAACAGGAAGCATGGTATCTGTAAGGAGTCAGCAGCTGCCTTGTGAAATAAGACAAGAGAAAGACCAAACCAAAAATAGACACTTTCCCTCCAAACAATTTATTTTTGTAATGTACACATTCACATGAGTAACAATAATAATAATAATTATTATTATTATGATTATTGTTACTCATGTGTATGTGTACATAATAATGTTGCTTCAAGAATAAAAGAGATAAGGCATGTGATGAATACACCTAAATTTGAGGTTCTGCAGAAGCAGCCTAAGGCCTTATGCATCCAAGTTAACCTTACCTAGAGGAATCGTATGAGACCATATATGAAACCAGTAAATTGCTAGAGAGGTGATGTTGCCTGAAAATTGCTGATCTAAATCAGTTAAGTAGTAGCAAATCTGTTGAGTGACTACCACCTGAAGCAAAATCTTGGTGGTGAGACTGAGATATCTGCTTTCCTGCTTAACAAAAATTTATGCGCATGAAGATGAGCATAGATACAAACAGAAAATTCAAGTTTATGATATGAGGTTTTGTAGTCAAATGAAAACCAGATGGCAGAATACCTCTCTTTCAGTGGTTTTAGCATGAAATTGGGTAGATTTATACTGGAAGTAGGGAAGACATTTTTATGATGGGGGTTGTGAGGTGCTGGAATGGTTTGCCCAGAGAAGATGTGGATGCCCCACCTCTGGAGTTGTTGAAAGCCATCTTGAATGGGGCTTTGAGAAACTCAATCTTTTGAAAGGTATCCCTATCCCTGACAGGTGACATTTAAGGTCCCTTCCAACCCAAACCATTCTGTGATTCTTACTGTGATTCTACAAAACTTCAGGCAAATTGTGGTTTGTTTGGTTAGTGGGTTTGGCTTGTTTGCTATCAGTCTCTGAAAAGTTCCTTTGCTTTGAACATATTTGGGTTCTTTATGACAAAACTCATTTCCATTAAATCTGACCAGCTACAAGTACACAGCTCTGACACAGAGAGGATAGCTAGGTGTTTTTATATATGCCTACTGGCTGCAGTATGCTATATGGGAAAAATGACAACAGAATAAATGATAAATTTATCTACAAAAATCAGCAAGCAAAACAAAAATTCAGCTCTAACTGGTGGATCAAAGGCCTCTTTTGTGACAGATAACATTCTGAAAAGAAAAACACAGAGACTAGAAAAATGAGATTTTCTTCAGGTGGAAGCATTCCAAACTGATATATTAGGTCATTTTCAATACCCAAGTTGGATTAGTGTTTGCCATAATCCTCAGAAGAAAGAGATACTTCAGAGATATGTTAAAAGAAAAATTACAATGGAACTTTGAGAAACAAAAGAACAAAGAAAATCAAAATACTAATATGAAGCAGATATTTAACAGCCCTTTTGTCTGAATACTGAAGTTTATCAAAACATGAGACTAAGAAGATGAAGAAAGAATTGCAGGTAGGGGAATCAAAATCTTCCTATGCCTGTCTTTGTTGGATGTAGCACTAGTTACAGATTTAACCTATAAAGTGTTAGACTGCATATGAACAAAGAAAATAAATTTGGGACAGCTTATAGATGTAGATAGAAAGCTTTTCTGGCATCTAAAATTTTAGTGAAAAAAGAACTTAAATGATTGAATGGTTTAAAATGAATTGCGAAAACACTTGAAGAATATTTGGAGACAAGGGCAGCAGGAAGAATAATGATGAGAGTCTGATTTTAAAATCTGCCACTGTTTTTATGATAAGTGATTTTTCATGAAAATATATTTCAACATGTCAGTTCAGATGATCACTCTGAATAGCTGACATTCTGCCTCTGACCCTGGGAAATACCAATATAAGTTAAAAAGCATAAAAATAAGAACTCATAATATGAAGTACAATTATGATTAACAGGGAAAAAAAACCAAACACCAAAAAAGCAACAAACCGGCAAAACTATTCTCCATATCCTTTTGAATTCCAGAGTTACTCTGAAATTTTGCTTTGCTAAGATGAAGTTCAAACTCAGACCTAAATTGAATGAAAATAAAAAGAGGAAAAGTGTCTTAAAAGTAAAACAAGTTAACAAACATCATTGGAGAGTTTCAAGAATAATGTTTGATTCTATAAAGAAAGCCCTTAAACTATTTTGTTTCTAGGACTGGCAGATTGATTTTATCTGGCTGAGAACTACCATTAACTTAAAAAATTTTCTAGCTTTACAAGGAGGAAGAAGAAGAATGACAAGTTTCTTAATTTTCCTCACACCTCTCATTTCTTATTTTTTATTTCTTGTGTGGTTTAGAATTCGCGTATTTAAGCCTTCAAATTTTATTCTGGGCTTAAGGTGTAATTTAGCTAAACCAAGTGTGCAGAGATGTAGCTATTAAATTAAATTGTCTAAGAATATAACAAGAAATGGAACTTTCTCAAATGTAAACTGAAATCATCTGAGATTGAAGGAAAAATACTGGAATAAAATAGTTGATTTTTTAAAAATGTAACTATAAGTTATTTTCTTATTTCAAGTTTTAGAATTAGTACTTTATCTCTGCCTATCAGTATGATCAATTGCATGGTTGCATTCAAATAAATCATGAAAACCATTCAACATAATGAGCTTTTAGGAATATAGAAATTCATGGATGTAACCCATATATTCAGTAACAATAGAAAGAACTAGAGAAAGTTTCACTCTCCTCAGATCAAATGGAGGAAGAAATATGTTGAAAAACCCATGGATAAACCCATTGTAATAACTAAGAATTTAGGCTGGAAAATGGTGAATGGAACAAGTACTTTAATACAGAGAGACACAACTGCAGTAGAAGATGTAGGAATAGAAGATTGTAAGTTTCATATCCATAAATAGAAACAAAAACAAAACCCCAAGTCATTAAAAAAGGAAATAAGCATTTTTATATAATGTTCTTAGAAGTAGACTTAATAAATATTCCTACTCATATACTTCATATAAGAAAAATACCCTTCAAAATTTCTTAAAAATAAGTTAGTGATGTGTAGGTTTTTTGTTTGGGGTTAGGTTTTCGTTAGGAGGAATTTCTTTGTGAAAAATAAGCCATATGAACAGTGAAAATATTGGTTTAATATTTTTTAAATTTTTAAATGATCAAATGCCTGATTTAACAGTGCTGTCGTCCACCATTAAGTCAATAAAGTCGATCTGTTACCTCTCTCATCACAGCATCATATTTTCTAAATATTGTGACTGATACAAATTTTTTACCCAGTACAAAACTATCAGATGTTTGAATTCAAATATTGCTACTTTTGTGGGGTTTGGGCACTCCTTTTTCCTCCATAATCCAGTAGTTATCAGGAGTTGAATTCTTTTTCAAGTGTCAGATGAAAGTTTTTGGCATATGCAAGGCAAAATCTCCAGCAACTACAGCAGACTTTTTCATGTGGTTTGCGCTTCAGTAGAAACTTTCTGCTTTGGTTATATCTTGCTTTGCAAGATGGCAACTGAAAAAAACCCAAGAATAGTATCTTTCAATACTATGTAAAACAAAAAAGTTTGATACAGGTTTAGTCTTTTTTTTTTGTTGTTGTTTTTTTGTATTATGTCACATGTAATAAAATTTAAATTTGTGCACAGAGTTTCAATAAATGGTGACACTAGTCTTTGAGATAAAAACCTGTATGTTTAACCAAAATGTACTCTTGAACACTCATTCTTGGACAGAGTTGTTCAAGTGAACTCCCTGACAGAGACAGTATTTAAATGACTGCAGACTCAAACCTTGCTTAAGATTTCAGCACCACTCAATAGTTTGATGTTTCAAATGCAATGGTAGGTTTTTCACACCTCCCACTGGGGACCTTATTTCATATAGTGCCCGAAGCTACCCCTACAACAGTGCACTTGGTAAAATAAGGAAGACATCTCTCAAGTTACCTGTCTTGCTCTCCACTTGAGCCTTATGACTGAGAGACACAGATTAAGTGAAAAGAAGTAAGTCCCGGGGCGGGGGAAAGGTAAAAAGAGCAAGGAATTTTGTAAAGTTAGAGCACCTATAGACTCACAGACAGGTCATGGAAGTTGTATAAGGATCAAAAGTGGACGGTTGATGTTCAGTAAAGTGATGGTTGAAGATGTAGGGAAGATTGGGAAAGAAGAAGATGCTAGTTCACAGGAGCTACTTGAATGAACAAGGTAACTACCACTGGGTAGAAGAAGAGGGTAAGAATCAAAGACAGAACTTAAAAGTGGATACAGAGAGCCGTGATATTATAAGACATATCACACATGTTATTGCAATTTGGGTTGTATTGGATTAATGACACACATTTTTAGTATGTATTCATTGTAAAATGCATTGGTTATATACTGTACAAGCTATTCATCTTGCCTATTTTCAGAAGTCTAAAAATTAGCCATTAAAGTGTCACTAAGTCATCAAATGCCCTCTTTAAGTCAATGATGAAAAATAATCATGATTGAAGCATGATTTAGATGTTCTATTTTGAATAGTTACCTTAGGATGATACAAGTCACCTTTTGGAAGTCTTAAATTTTTCTAAATGCAAAATTAGGCCAGAGGGATTTTATCCAAGAAAACAAGCTCTTTAAACAGGTAAATGATGCGGATAATTTAGTAAGTAGCTAAATAAAATTGGGTCAAATCAACTCCCTTAAAGCTGAAAGTAAGAATTGCAATTGTGAAACGTTGGTGACCAACGTTTACTATGTAATCTAAGATATGGACAAATAATTCTTTACACAGAAAGTCATTTGTATTTCATGCTGTGTTTTCACTCTGCTGTAAACTGAAAGCTTTAAGTATGAAACCATAAATAAACCCAGGTGATCAAGCTAAAGAAGCTCAGAGGCAAGCATCACAGTTTATGTAAATATGCTTACAAAAACTTCAAGCATTAATTTTATTTCTATAGGGAATACTGGTTAAGGACATTCAGAGTGATTTTTCTGCTCATTGACCCTGAACATGTTGACACAGTGTGCTGGATTAACCTTGGCTCACTCAGGTGCCCATCAAAGCCACTCTGTGACTCCCCTCTTCAGCTGGACAGGGGACAGAAAATATAACAAAAGGCTCATGAGCTAAGGACAAGGAGAGATCACTCATCAATCACTGTCACAGGAAAAACACACTTGCCTTGGAGAAATTAGTTTATCATCAGTCAAAATAAAAGTAATGAAAAATAAAAGGTAAATATTAGATCACTTTCCTCCAACCCTCTTTTCTTCTCCATTTCAACTTCACTCCCAATTTCTCTATCTGCTCTGTCCCAGTGGTACAGGGGATGGGAAATGGAGGTTGCAGTCAGTTCATCACAATGGCAGTCATCAGTCAGTTCATCAGCAGTCTCTTCCAGTCCTTCTTCCTCCGGGGGAGGACTCCTCAAACCCTTCTTCCACTCCATTTTCGGGTCCCTTCCTTGGGAGTTAGTCCTCCCTGAAGTTGTCCAACCAGGGTCCTTCCCTTCTTCATGAAATGTTCTACCATGAGTCCCTCTCAGGGACCTTCCAGCAAACCTACTCCAGTGTGCCCTCCTGCTTCCACAGGGCCAGAGTTCCTGCTGGGAATCTACTCCAGTGTGGGTTTCCCATCAGGTCACAGCCTTCTTCAGGCATCTATCTGCTCTAACATGGAATTGTCCATGGGCTACAGATGGATATCTGCTCTCCCATGGACTTCCATGGGCTGCAGAGGAACAGTCTGTTCACCATGGTCACCACACCACGGGAGTCTCTCATCTGGCACTTGGAGCACCTTCTCTCCCACCTTCTCTCACTAATCTTAGTGTCCACAGGGTTGTTTCTTTCACATATTCACACTCTCTTCAGGCTGTTCTTTTTTCTTCCATTTTTAACACCTCTGATTTCTAACTCTATCATTGCAGAGATGCTGCCACCATCACTGATGGGCTCAGCCTTGAAGCCAGATGACATTGGATCTTTCAGACACAGGGGAAGATTCTGATGACTTTTCACAGAAACAACCCCTGCATTCCTTGGAACACATACCTAATGCTTAACAGTGTAAAAGTGCTGTGACTACCAGTTTTGTACACCAGTATAAAAAGTCAGAAGAATAATTATGCTTCTGGGCATAATCATGCAGAAAAACATATTTCTCTCTTTCAACCCTATAAGCTGATGTGGATACAAGGATCTGTTTTGTCATATCAAATATCTAGTGGCAATACTATCCTATCTGGAGTACAAAGACACATTTATTCAGCTCTTTCCCACTTGCAATTCTTCTCCTTGACCTTCAAAGCATGGATGTGTGAGAAATGGGAGCAATGGGAGCAAATGTGCACTTGGAGTAATTGTAAATTTCCCCAAGAGCTTACACAGGGAGCCATACTCTTAGTGTTGTGGTCTGAAATATATATTCTCATAATGAGAAACTTTGAAAAGGTTTCTGATGGAAAAGCAAAGACAGGAAGAACAAAGGGACAGCAGTTGAATAGGATTTACTATATTTTAGTGACTCCACCTCATTTGCAAGAAGAATGCTTATCTTTTTCAGTATCCTGTGCAAGAATAATGTTTTTATTTGCAGTCTGTTTCACCAAAGTGCTGTCAGAGTACTGCAACTTTATCCTCAAGATTCTTGAGGATTCTAGGGATTTTTTTGTTGTTTTATTTGTGGGTTTTAGGGGGTTTTATTTGTTTTGTTGATGCTGTTTTTGTTGTTTGATTTTTTTCTGTTTCTTCTATTTTAAAAATGTAGTGCCGCAACAAGAAAAGACACAAATTTACATCCCTACTATACAAGAATAAAAAATAGGTGTGGGAGGTTACTTTGCTCTGATAAAAGTTGACTAAGTCTCTGCTGTATAAAAACCTTGAAAAAACATGGTAAAAGTGTACTATCGATTCTCCACTCTTTTAAAGACCGCAGAAAACTGAAAAGTGGAAATCTCCTTTATTCCTCATGCCTAGGTTTTGCAGAAAAAGAAGAAAATTGCAATATGTAGAAAGATACCATGTGTTTTCATTCTACTGAAATCCATATTTCAAGAATTTTTTCCTTGTAAAAACATTGTGACTGCAATACTGACAAGGTCAACGTCAGGTTGCATTTTCTGCTGTACAAGTATCACTCAGGCAAATTAGTTTCGCTGTAGGGGCTAGCCTAAACTGCCCACCTAGTTTTCTGAAACATTTTCTTTCCTGAATCAGCATTTCTTTTGTTCACATGACACATTGTTTCTGTCCTTTCCTTGCCATTCCCATCTGTTAATCCCATGTCTTTATCTGGAGAAATAAATCAGCTTAATTTTTTAAAAATTTATTTAAGATACCTACTTGACTCTTCTTCTACCCATCTAAGTTTTCCTTTTAATTCAGTTACCATAACAACACATTTGTGAAATAAGGGGCATTGCAATCACAACCTTACAAATGAGAAATTTATGCATGGTGATTACATGCATAGAAACAGATCCCCGAGAGCACAGCAGAGAGAAGATCTTTCCTGATTATCTTTTGACTCAAAATCATTCAATGGTCAACTGAAGTTTGAAGTATGAAGTTTACCCTCAGTTGTTTTGCAGACAACACCTGGTTGGGTGACAGTGTTGATCTGCTGGAGAGTAGGAAGTTTCTGCAGAGGGACCTGGACACTCTGGATTAATGGGTTAAGGCCAACAAGTATCAAGTTCAATAAGGTGAATAGCTGGGTCTTAAACTTGAGTCGCAACAACCCCATGCTGTGGATAGATAGAAGGTAGGTGAATAGAGGTAGTGGTGAAGGTAATCTCACCCCTAAGGAGTTACAGCTGTGCTAATTATCAAGCATTAAGAACAAGCCTGCCCTTAATAGGCCACAGCTGGATCCAATTAGAGGGGTATTATAAAAGAGCAGGTTGGCTGGTGGAGATGTGAGATGGAGTTTTTTGGCTGTGCTGAGAAGAAGAAAAAGTCAGTGCTGTGAGGAGCTGCCCATGAGATATCACTGAGAAGGTATGAAAGCTTTGCAATGAGATGGCAACACTATGCAAGACCACAAACTTGGGGAAGAGTGGCTGGAATGCTGCCTGGCAGAACAGACCCTGGTGGTGCTGGTTAAATGTGGTTGAATATGAGCCAGGAGAGATGGAAGGCCAATGGCACTCTGGTCTGCATCAGCAATAGTGTGTTCAGCAGGACTAGGAAAGTCATTGTTCTGCTGCATTTGGCACTGGTGAGGCCACACCTCAAGTCCTGTGTTAAGTTCTGGACCTCTCGCCACAAGAGAAAACATGGAGGTGCTGAAGCAGGTCCAGAGGAGACCAACAAAACTGCTCAAGGGCCTGCACAAGCTTTACAAGGTGCCTTCCCTTTAGAGGGGGTTGTTTAGCCTGGAGAAGAGGAGGCTCAGAAGTGACCTTATTTCTCTCTACAGCTACCTGAAAGGAGTTTGTTGGAAGGATAAGGCCAGCCACTTCTCTAAGATGACAAGTGCCAAGACAAAATTGATTCAAGTTACACAAGAGAAAGTACAGATGGGGTACTAGAAGAAAAAAAAAAACATCACTAAAAGAGTGATTAAGCATTGGAATAAGTTGCCCAGGGAAATGATTGAGTCATCTCATCATTCAAGAAATGATTGGAAGTGCTATGCTTCATGCTTGTTTTTGTCTTTGTGCTATGTTCTAGATGACAATGTGGTATTCAGCCAAAGGTTTGATTTGATGACCTTGGAGTTATTTACAACCTTCATTATTCTGTGTTTCTAAACTAACTATTAACGTTTTGGATAAACCCCCAAAATTGTTACATGTGAAAGTAAATATTTTTTGTCTAATTCAATGACACAAACTGGAGCACATTCTCATAGAGAGTAATAACTGAATTGAATAAAAGAATATTGTTGACTGCTACTAGGTCATGTTTTCTCTCAGAAAATGAGAGAAAAAACCATAAAGTGTAAGGCTGAAGCACTTGGTTAGGATATCAGTTTGAGAAAGGGAACTGGTTTGAGAAAAGTCTGGAGTTAATGGTCAGAGGACAGAATAAGAACGTTAGAACCTGGAGAAATTATCCAAAAAACCCAAAATTAATTTGGCAAGGCAGTAAATGAATGTCCTCTTCTAGCAGAAGACAAGCCTTGAATAACTATTTGCTGATCATTGCAAGGAAATTGTGGCTTTTTTTTTTTCAAACTAGATCTACTTGACTAGCTACATATGTGTAGTCATTTTATACAAATTCAGCATAAAATGCAATGCTTAACGAAGAGAATTTAAGTATGAGAGCCCTTGGTTATGAGTTTGTGGATTTTATTGAATAAATAATTTCAGCAGAGAAACCATACAAATGTACCCAGCTTTGATCATTCCAGTTAAGGGTAATTTGCTACATTTGCAAGAAAAATTTATTTTTTTAATATTTGATGGCAGGTTTCACTTTGGAATATATGGAAAGAGAAAAATGCTGAGATACAGAGATGAGTTTAATGTTTCTGCCTCATGAAATACATTAAACACAGCCATAAATGTCACCATTTATGTGGCTCAAGTTTTACAATCTATCTGATATTCATGTGGTCTCTGGGTCACATCTAGCCTCTCTAAAGCAAGACAATTCTTGATAATATGTAAATTAGCCCAGTTGCACTTTCTGCAGAGTGTTCTCCTGTGGAATTAGGTAAGATAGTGAGCCCAAGGATTAGGGGAAATATTGTGACCCAAAAAGCAGAGTGTTTCTATGAGAAGGAATTACAGAATCACAGAATGGTTAGGGACAGAAGGGACCTCTAAGGATCATAAAATTCTATGTTCTCCCAGCCTTGTAGAATTAAGAAATGCTTACATGCAGAAATTTAAAGCTACCGCTATCTCTTTTAATTATTGGAAAATTGTGGGGAAAACATGTTTTTATTTGTACTGACTCCAAAGTATTTGTATTCATGATATAACCGCCTAAAAGAATTAGAATAAGTAGATCAAAATTTAAAGTGCAGCAATAAGCCTTAACTTTCAGATCATACTGCATGTTACTCACAAAAGATGACAGTGAAGGGTAAGCAGAACAAATAAATCTGAATGCAAGAAATAATGCATGACTATTTAAGCACACATAGGAGTTTATGCTTTTGACTGGTGGTGTACCCATGGGCTGTGCTCAGTCCTTGATGATGAATTTTGCTGGCACTATCTCTAACTTCCATTGCTGATGTACACCACAAATGTTAGAACATAACAGAGAAACTAAATTCATTTCTACTATCCTTTCTCTGCCTCATCATTTTCAAAGCTCAAGGTAATAGCCATACAGAAGTGCCTGTTCAGAGGGCATCCAACAGGGCATGAACTAAAGGAGACATAGCAGTCTGATTTCCACCCCAGACTCTGACTGAATTCCCAAATGTTGTTTATGGCAACTGTGGTAAATTAGAATTCGACAGCTTAGGAGTGGGGGAGAAGTAGAAAAAAAGCTTCTGATTTACTGAGTCAAGTTGTTTTTGTTTAAAAAATGGCCTTTTAATTTCTGTGGTATTCTGCTAATTGTATGTGTCTGTCTTAATGCCTCTTCTGAAGGCAGAAAAATATTTCTTACCAGGGAAAACAAATCAAATCAGGCATGATTAGAATAAAACAATAGTAACAAGAAAAGTTTGTAGTGGCTTTGAGAAGAGGAATATTACCAATTACTTGAAAAAATACCTTATTGAAATATTTTGAAAATAGGAAAAAAGCTAGGAAATTAAAAGTTCAAGTCAGTAATTTATGCAGAACATATAGTTGTAAATGCTAACAGGAACAAAAGTTGTTCTTTGGAATGTAAAAAAAAATACACTTTTCAGCTACACTAAACTTAAAATGCTTAACAGCATAGTTTTCAAAGAAATCTCTTTAAATAAACCACATGTTTCAAACACTAAAAAAGGATTGTTTCCAGAACTTTAAAAATGATATTTTCTTATATTGAAAATTTGATTTTTGAAAATTTTCTTCACTTCATTTTCCCTTATTTTGTAAGTAGAAAAGCTCCAAAGTATATTTTAAAAGCATTAATTAAATGTTCTACAATAAAATGAATAAATATTTTGGCTATTTTATATAAGCCATGGACAGATCATTCTTGACATGAAAAGAATGAAGCAAAGTAAAATTCAGGAAGTTTTGTGGAATTCAAATTTTAAAATTTATGTTGCTTTGAAAATAATTTTCTCTGGACATGAGCAAATAATTTATTGCTTCCCTGGATTGTTTTCTTGTTTTCTCTTGCTTGTTTGCTTTCTTGCTTTTTGCTTTGTCCTCTATATACCTTGTTAGGAAAATAAGTAGTATTTTAGGAAAAAAAAATTAGAAAAAATATGATTCTGCATTCTGTTTAATAAAAATTGATCTACAGAAGTGTGTTTTATTCATATTTCTTTGCAAGATATATGATCTAAATTTCAATGGCACATTTCAAATTTCTAGTTTACTCAATAAGGAAATGCAGTAGCGACACTAAGCCATCTTCTTAAATCTTATTGCAGTAAGAATATTAATTTTCAAGTCTTTGTGCAAAAAAGCTACTTTTTTTTGGTCCTCATATTAGATGCCTACTTTTATTTTTTAATTGATAGCTACTTTTGGTTTTGTATCTCAATATCTTACCTGGAATCAGTAGAAGAGTTTTCAAAATAAAATAACCTATGCTGTGATGGGACATGACCTGGTCAATACTACTCCTATCTTCAGTCAGTAAAATGCAGAATGGTTTAGAATTGACAATATTTAACATAAGACACTTAGAATGTATTTATTTTCTAATCAACTCTTTGATGCTTTATATGTCTAATTATATATTTAACTTGTATTATGCTTATACATCATTGGTATTTTTTATCTATGTGGAAAGGCAAATATAAAATTGATCTTTTGAGAACCTTGAATTCTAAGGGAGGTGGAATAGTGCTGATTTAATATACATCCAAATCACACAATGATATTGATTGTGTATATAACTGCAGTACTTTGAAAGATCTTACAGCACCTCTGTCTTTTTTCTAAATTCTAAAGAAACTCAAATATCGAGGTGTTTAAAATACTCCTCCAAATAATCCTTAACAGGACAGCTAAGGACACAAAGGACTAATTTGCAGGGACTCTTTCACTTTAAAGATGAAAGTGATACATTAATAAATAATGAGTCACTGCATTGAATAGTTCCACCATAGTCATATTCAAGGAAATACACCTTTTCATTAATTGTTGAATGACCTACAGTCCAAGTACATTCACTATCTTTATGTGGGTACTTACAGAACCTTAATCATCACAGCAGCTTGATGTTAATACCTTTACACTTATAATATCTCTGCAAGGTACACCTGTTTCAAAGAGAAGAGCTAATTGAAATAGAAACTAAATAAATTACCAAATGTCACAGTGGAAACTTATAGCTAAACTCCCATGTTTACTAGTCTTCTGAGTCACAGATTTATGCCTTAATCAGAATGTCATCCTTCACCTGCCTCTGAAAATGCCCCTTCACGCACTGCAGAGATGCAGACTAGCAGTCATTTTAGAAATCAGATTGCAAAATTTGTTATGTTTTTGAAAAAAACTTCCCACCTTCCCTCTTCTTATATATATTTCTGTATTGAAATTGTAACAATTTATGAAGAAAAGATTGCTTAAATGAATTTTTCATTTCAAAACCATTTTAAATGTTTCTATTGAAGCTTCTATTTTAACATTTTACTAGGGATAAAAGAAAACTGCTCATCTTAAGAAAGCCATCTTTTAACATATTGATTATAATTAACAATTTTTAAAATAAAAAATTCAAAACATTAGCCTGACTAATTCCATCATTTCCAAAGAGGTAAGCACCATTTATGAATTTATGATTTTTAAGGTTCCTATAATTTTAATGGGAAGGTTAAATGCTCACATCTCCATAGTACTTTGGAATAGGAAAACAATTTTGTATTAAGCTCTAACTAAAAATTCAATCCCCCTCCCTCTTATCCCCACCTCCATTTCCCACTCTGTCCACTCCCCCACAAAGAAAATCACATATTTGAGCAAGATAGTCTGCAACGTCTGCCCTTTCATAGCCCCAGATTATTGGGATCTTTTGAATGTTTATTGACTACAAATAAACCCAGAAAAAACATGTGCTTAGGAATACAGTATATACTACAAACAAGTTACTGCTTAATATATCTCTCTGTTCTGAAGTATATTTGATTTATATATTTCTTTATACCTGCCTTTATTTTTTTTTGTAATAACTAACTTCTTTCCTTTGCCCTAGACAGCCACATTTTCTCTGCTGATGTAAAATAGGCACTGACATATGTAGTCACTACTACATCACTGATTAGTTGGAAGACCTAAGGTGCTTCTCCAGAAATGTCAACATGTTCTAAACATCTGCTTGTTGTGATGGGGCTACTCACATACAGTTTGAAAATGTTAAAGTTCCACTTGCTTGAAGAAATTAAGGAGAAAAGACAGTAATTGCAGAGTTATCAGCATGGGTTTCTACAAAGCTCCAAGATCAATATTGATTTAAAAACTATGGGGAAGCAAACTGAGATAGAACAACAACTTGGAAATGAAGGGTCATTGCATTAAAAAAAGTTTTCCAAGCTTATTTTCTGGTTCCCTAGTCTGTATTTCCCCTGTAGTACCAGATACAGAAAAAAACCCCTTTTTTCTCCAATTAACCACATTTGATAAAGTACTAGCTCTTTTATTTATATTCTTTACCTTAGAGGAATCACAAAACTGAGGTAAAAGTCTGACAAGAGGAAATATTTTATTAAGAAAAGACTAAAATGCAGTGAAATCTGATTTTCTGTTATTTTTTTGAAAGGAAACAAGAAATGATAGTCAGAGAACAAACAAATTAAAAATTTACAATAATAATTTACCAAGATTTTTAATATAAACATTATCTTCAATTAGAATTTAGTCACTTTCTAAGGTGACTCAATCAGGTATCAATCTTTGTAATGTACGTAATTACAGTATTTAAACCACTACTATATTGTAAAAAGACATCACATGTTTCACACTGTGAGTAGGCAAATCTGCTTCACAAAATACTCAGACACAGGGTCATAAAACTTGGTGCATACATAGAGTGATCTATCTTATTGCAATTTGAGCAAGTAATGGTATTTTGTCAGCCTATAGATCGGGCAAAATTTGCTTTTTGAACGTTTAAATATTGCAGACCATAATTAAACAATTGGAAAAATATTAAGCAAAGCTGTGGATGGCTCCACCAAGAGAGGTCTGGATCCATTTTGACACTCAGAAAGCATATACCTTGTAATTGCCCTAGTTTAACTGATGTCACACCTCTACAATTACTATTGCAGTGGTACAGGTATGAAACTACATTCCTTCTAGGGTGTGGATGAAGTCCAAAGAAAAACTGTATCTTATTTCCTTCCATCAAACATGGAAGTCTCTGTTGTATTTTCAATATTACTAAGCCATGGGCCGAATTCAAAACCAAGGTATGCATACTCTACATTGTATTTGATGATATTTTAGCTGAATAGTGCTTGGTGTCCTGTCTAACATGGTCTTTTTAAAGTGTACGTGTAGAATATATTCTATTATACATATCTATAGAGAACAGTAGTACACAGCTTGAGGGATCAACAACACACAGAATCAACACCCTGTGGAAAAGAGAACATTCAGAGGAGACATATTCAGAGTAGACAAGATCTCCATTAATTGGCTTTTGTTGTTGTTTTCTGACACAGAGAACCAAATATTTCCTTATTAACAAGGACATAGCTAATTTTATAGTTAAAGCATGCACATAATGCACAACTCTGTACAAACACATTGATGTTTAAATGTGCAACTGCAGCTTGTGTAGGCAAACATGAGGTCTCTTGAAAGCAGTCAGCTTAGAAACTAATAGCAGTATACAAGAATAGGTGCCTTACCCTCCTAATTTCCTTGAACAAATGTAACTTTTGCACCTTGAGACTATTATGCATCAGATATTATCCTCTGAATACTTATCCAGTATTTCATAGCACACTCACTCTGCCATCTATGTTGTCATGGATAGACTGCCAGAAGTTCCAAGGTTTGGAAGGTTACCTGGTTTGACTTTTTCCTCATATATTTACAAGAACTTCTGTTGCACTTTTGAAGTGTAAAAATCCCCTCTAGCCTGGAATAGTGCCAGCCTTTCTTTGAAGTAGAGTTAGAACAATCTTAATTTTAGACACTGTGAAATCCTGTTGCCATATAATGAGTTTTGAAAATGCTAGTAGTTTTCGTAACAGTAGGGGAATAAATGCTGAATGCTGCATATCAAAGCCCATTGTGTTTTGCATAGTAAATAAGGATATCTGTGTATTCTTGCACCATGCAATGCAGTTCCATGTAATGAATGTCCAAACAACCTAGTATGTATATAACAAACTGTGCAGTATCAGATAGAAATATACACTTGGGTCCTGGCAGCAGCAGTCTCCTAAAAGGATTATTTGGCTCTGGCACAGCACGATGTTGGCACAACAGTGCTGCTTCTTGTTCCAGATCTGTCTGGTGCTGGGCTAGCTTGAATATCACTGTATGGGAATGAGTGATGCAGTGTAAATCTGTATATATCATGAACCCACTCTTGATTTCTTGTATATCTAAGTGCAGCTTTTTAAGTGATGTAACAGTTTTGCTAATATACTGCATCTGATTGTAACATATTTATTTATGCAACTGAAATTATTTATTATGTGGTGGCTGATAATGAGCTTCCAGCAGAAACCTCTGAGAATGGATATTTCACCCAAACACCAACATCATTAGATTTATCAGAATGAATCAACACTCACTGAATGAATGTGAGTTAATTTCTCATTTACTTTAAAAATTAAAACAGAATATGGAAAGCAATTTTTTTTAAATCTATGGCTGTATCTGTTAACCATTGTATGGTTTTTTGTTTATTATTTGGGGTGGAAGCTAATTAAAAGTTTTCACTTCTTTTTCTCCCCCTAGAACAGCTGCAATAATAGCACTCCTTAGGGGGAAAAATTTCTAAGTAAAACCACATGCGGACCATTTTACTGCAGTGATAAAAAAACAGCAGCCAAGGCTACATATTGTGAATAAAAGTATGGGCATATAAACAAGATATCTTGAAGCTGTCTGTGTGGTCAATAGCAAGAGATAAGATAACATGTCAGATAAGTAACTACTCTTTAACAGCATCTAGATGCACTTTTTTACCCTCTTTAATGTAGCTGATACATGAGCATAGATAAATAAACTCTATCACCTTTGCTATATGGTTGGATTTGCCTATAACTTCCTTTTTTTGTATTAGATATAGCACATAGTTAATATGCAATTGATTCAGACTTTTGCTTACCTCATGCTATTATAGTAACTGCATGTTAAAAGTGAGACCTTGACTAGACCTTCATATACAACTGCAATCTATTCCTGGATATCTTATTGACTGGCCATTATGTTTGGATCAATCATCATAAACCTGACTAAATGGCATCATACCCAATTTACCAGGCTGAATGCAAAACACTCCAAGGTTTCCCTAGTTTGCAGTGTTAGACAGAAGGACAGAACTCAGGCATACAGTTTAGGTCTTGATTACTGAGTTCCACTAAGGTCTGGTAGCTATGCCACTTCTCAGTGGATTTTCAGCTGATGAAATTTAGTCGTCTCACACTCTAAGATTCCTGGCAATTCTTGATAAAAATAAGACACAAGATTTGTTATAATCAATAGTCTCTAAAGCAACTGCTTTGTAGTTGCAAATGTCCATCAGCAGATAAATCCCAGTGTGACTGAGTGACTAACTCCTTATATGTAGACAAGTTCAATTTGTGTGTCTTTTAAATGTGCAGCTGAACCTATCCGAACCAATACTTCTGTTTCTCTTTTGCCAGTTTTGGAGGAAGCAGACTGAAGTTAGAAGTGCAATGGGCACTTATATTTGTTCAAAACTAGGATTTGCATGACCATTGTTAATAAGTGGTTAGATTCATATCTCAAAGTGTAGCAGATCAAATGATATTTTATAATTAAAGAAATGCTAGTGATTGAGGCATTCATTGTATTTTATTATAAATATGAAGAGAAATTGTATTATTATTGTTATATCTTCAACTCTTCACTCTCTACAAGGTCATCTCCTCTTCTCTGGTGAAAATTTTACAATTCTTCAGTACTAGTTTTATCAACAGAGAACTCCAGAAATGTCCTGCAGGGGAGACGGATGCTTGTGCAAACAAATTTGTAAAATATAGGTTTCAATACATTTAAATTTAGTACATATTTTTAAACAAAATTTAAATCCACCAAAAAAGGTCTATTTCTTTCCAAAATTTGTTTCTTTATTTGCTTGGCTGCCTTATGACACTTTAAATTTTGAGATTTGTAGCAGACAGTGAAGATTGTGGAGAAAAAGGAAATCAAAAGAACCCATCCCAAGCCCCATGTGATGGAATCATCAAAGGAAGGAATAGCAAATCAAAGCAATAATAATGGTCTACTATGAAAGCTCTGAAATCAGACATCTACCCTTTTTCCTATCTTTTATTCTTTTATTATTACGGAGACTCTAAAATGTTCAAGGCACAGGAAGTCTAATAAGCTTGTAAAACTGGAGTTTTTTTCTTTATATTGCTGAGATTTTTACTGGCATTTATCACCCTATATACAGGTATTTTAAAATTATTGTCATATAAAAACAATTGAATTCACTCATGTTCATCAAAAAATATGTGTTTTTCCTGTTTTGACTGTGCCTCATGTGTTATTAATTTACTTATAGCAGGACTATGACATGAAGAAACACCTGTTTTACTGTGGAATGATATAGTGATAATTTAATATAAATAATTCTCCTGGTGTTAAGAAATCAAACAAATCAAAATAATGTTGCTATTTTGAAGGCCTATCAACAAGCACTCTTTAACCTTTGTTAAATACCTCATATTTAATATGCATCAGCTTTAAAGATCTAGATAAATGAATTAATTCACCTTTATCCCCTTGAGAAACACTATTGATTTTTATGAAAATGAATTAAACATTCACTATCAATTAAGTTCTGTGTTTGCTTTTTTAGAAGAGCTATCTTCTCGCTAAATGAGAAATCTACCTGCTAGCAAACACAATAGACTGTTGTGCTGTCCACATATTGGCATACATATTGGATAAACAAAACCCAATTACACTCCTGCTTATCCTGCATCAAGATTACACATTATGTGCAGAACACTTTTTTCAAGAAGCAAGTGCCCAGCTAAATTGCATAATTTATCCTAGGTTTCTTTATTGCTTAAACATGTAGAAAATGAAGTTATTGAGCAGCTTAGTCTTGTGAAAAAATAATAAAACATGAGAATAATAAACTCTTTTTGGCTAGATGTAGTTTACATTTTATATTTGCCCAACAACTATAGCAGTTCCTATTTTTTTAAGTTTTTTTACTATTATGTTCTGTGTTTATAAGTAAATTATTTGGATTTTGTATTATGAAAATAATATTTTCCTACAGCTGACTTGGCAGCAGTTCTGAAGAACTCTTAGGGACAATCTTGAGCCTTTCTTCCTATCTTTTCTCTCCTCTGATTTAAACTGTTAAATTTGATCCTCAATGCTTCTTACTTCCTTTGAAGTAGTAGTTTGTACAAGTCTGCATGAAAATCAAAAAAGCAGTATTACCTTTTAGAGCAGCTGATTCATACAAAACAAAAAATAGCCTGGAAAGAGACAACACCTTTCCAGAGCAGTAAATATATTAGATAAATGACACAGGTCTTATAACAATCAAGGTGGCAGTGTAACTGCTAGGAGTGACACATGCAAAGAAGAGCTGAAGTAAAACCTTTTGGTACAAGTCTGCACTGAAACCAGACACTTATATAGATTGTTTTGAGATGTACTAAGCTATACAAATAAAGCTTTTAGTAAGTAACTTAAATAATTTACTTTTTGACTTATCTTGAACAACCATATTCTCTCATCTATTTTCAGCATTTAGTGTCTTTTTGTATGTTACTTTATCTATAGAGAGTTTACTGCATTTGCTGTCCCCTTAAACATTTCCATTAAAGCATAAAGCTATATAATTAGTAGGTTTCAGAACTTATTTACTCACTTTTCAGTATTCAGAGGCATATCTGGGAGAGATATTTTACTTGTGTTCTTGTGTTCTTTGGGTTTTATTTTTACTTGTTTAAGCGATGGATCTTGTTAAAGCAAAAATGCAATAACATGCATTAACAATGCAATAACAACAGGTAGAGGTTAATAACAGACATAATTTCTATTCCTCTTTGATTCCCAGTTACTGAAAAATTTGTCCCCAGAAAACCAGTCTTCTCCTTATTTGTGTACAAGTCCAATGTCACACAGACATGCAGTCATTGACTTCAAGCTTACAGATTTTTGTTGTCTTTTAGGAAACTTCTGTTGGACCTGAAATAACAATCTACCCTTTCACAACATTATCAAAGATCTTCAGCAAATTTAAGAAGATAAGCTAATGAATTTTTGGATTCTGAAAGATATATGCATGAATTATGAGATTCCATTAGTCTCTAACTTATTTCTTTTCAATTAGTACTTATGTGAAATCTAATCTGGGCCATTCTCACAATTAGTTCTTTATGCCTTAGGGATATACTCCATTCATGATTTAATCTGTGGGTTCTAGCTGTAATCGTGAATCAGAAAAAAAAAAAAATCCTCAGCTTTGCTCAGAATTCAAGTACATCAGCTCAAGAAGACATAGCAAAAATTCCTGCACCATTATGTGTGTTCTAAGATTCGTTCAAATTCTTGGCTTTTCATTCAGCTGAATCTCTTAGACAACTCTGCATGGACCTAAATATAGTTAGAAAAAAAAATATTAAGTAGCTCACTTTCCCCTTTTTTTAACAGCAATCCATTGAGAAAACATATTTTTAAATATGCAAGTCTTCACTTAAAGATATTCCTTGGCCAAGTAAAATTTTAAATACTCAGTATTTGGTCAAAACACCAGTTTTGAGAAGTTTACAGTTATAACCACTAATTTATGACTTTCTAAAATGGTTGCAATACTCTTCCTAGCAAAACTAAGAGCCATACTTACAAGAGAGTTAATAAAATACCTTGTTTCACGAGATATCAAATTAAGGGAGACAAACCTTTGTAAAGATATTTTTGACGGTGTGCTCCCTTAGTTTATGCATTCTATCCTTCCCTCTAGAATTTAATCAAAATCATTAGCTTCAGATTCTCATACATTTTGTGATTTTATGACTGCAGAAGGGGAAAAATAGCCAGACTAATCAAAGATCACCCTAGTGGGATTGTCTCCTGAATCCACAATGGAAATCTTTAAAAAAAACATGTTAAACAAAGGAAAGAAAAATAAATCTGTCTATGGAGAGAAACAAAATTCTTGGGTATTTCTCTTTTTGTCACTTTGTAGAATCACACAAAAAATAATCAGAGACAATCACCTACTTTGTCCTTATACATAGGACTCATGCACACCACTTCTTTATCCTTAGAATATGGTTCTATAGAATAAAGCTTGTACTTTTTCCCTATATCACTCTCTGAAGAAGATTTTGGTAAAAAGTGACAGGACATTTGGTAAAAATGTGAAGAATATTCCCTGTGTGGAAATTAGTTCCCATAGAAGACATTTTTCATCTTTTTGCTACGTCTCTGTAAATTTCATTTTGTAGAACTACGGTACTCAGAATTTCTGGATAGGTGTGGCTGGAATTGGTAAAATAGATACCAGAAAGATTGCTGAAGATCCCAGAGAGAATACTGGATGGGTATTTTGGTTTTGTTTCATCTTTTAAAATATCTTTTATGTATTTAGGGGGTGCAAACTTCTGGATATTTCTTAGTCTTGTTATATATTTTCCTTATTCTCAAATCCACTGAAACCCCAAAACTAATATCTACATAATTTATTTTTTCAAATTCAGCAGAATATAATATTAATTTATGTTCACTGTTTCTCTATAATCAATACAATTTTATTCTTTTCTTTTTTCTTGAATAGTGGCCTAATAAAAATGCTACTTCTGCCAAAAGGTTAGCATTAGTTTCCAGTGGTTCCATTATTTCAAATTTCATGTACGTTGCTAAGTAAATTCAAGTCATATATCTTAAATAAAATGCAAATTATTTTGTTGAAATTCAATATATTTAATTAAATATTATCTGTGCATCTCATCAGTTGCATTAAAAATATCTGTCAGGAAAAACCCCAAAAAACCGAAACAAACTCTCACACGGTAGTATTAATTTAGAATATGATGATAATGAGTCTATAAAAGACTAAGAAGTCATGAAGGGATATGCACAAGTAAATCTACATTTAAGCTGGAGTTCGAGCATATCATATGGGCCAGTGTAAAAAAAAAAAAAATTCATGATTCAGGGATTGAAGTCAAGTCTACACAAGTGAACAAACATGATTAAAAACTCCAGGAAAATATTATTAAAACCTCCAGAAAAATAATTAGCCAGATTAGTTCCTTCTTATTTTACTGTCTGGACTTAACTAAGTTCCAGTATAGCATTTAGTCATGTGGTTTTCCTGAAATTCATATAATTGGTGATTGTGTCCCATATTGTTTTCTTCTCGGTATTTAAACTCTAAAGCAGTCTTGGCCATATATATATAGCATTTTAATTCCACAGTATTTAAAAAACCCAAAAATCCAACCCTCAGCTTTATGAAGGTAAAATGCTCTTTGGGTCTAAAATAGAGTAATATTATTTGTGTTGATGTGGTAGAGATGATGAAGGGCCTCGAGGGGAAGCTGTATGAGGAGCAGCTGAGGTCACTTGGTCTGTTCAGCCTGAAGGAGACTGAGGGGAGACCTTGTTGCAGTTACAGCTTCCTCATGAGGGGAAGAGAAGGGGTAGGCACTGATCTCTTCTCTGTGGTGACAATGACAGGACCAAAGGGAATGGCCCGAGGTTGTGTCAGAGGAGGTCTAGGTTGGATATCAGGAAAAGGTTCTTCACCCAGAGAGCTGTTGGGCACTGGAACAGGCTCCCCAGGGAAATGGTCACAGCACCAGCCTGACAGAGCTCAAGAAGCATTTGGACAATGCTCTCAGGCACATGGTGTGACACTCCATTCTATTTGAACAGTTTAAGGTGACAAGTCTTATAGAGGTTGGACCAGCTAACGTCCTGAGGTTCCTTCAGACTCAAATTATCCTGTGATTTGCAGGGCTTAAAAGAAGAAGAAAAAAGTTTGCAATAGCTTTTCATTAAAATTCATATAAACTTCCCAAATCATGCTGTTGGTTACCAGAACAAAAAATAATACAACCAAGAAAAGAGTTGAAAATATTTGCATTCAGTGTCAAGTCTGCCTTCAATTGTATGTTGGCCAATTTGCCACTGTGTCTCAGAATGGCTTTTTGAATAGAAGTTTGAAAATAGTGTGAAGCTGTAATTTATTCTTCATGGAATTCAATATTGTGTTTTTCTTAATTTTGCTCTTAGTGAAAAATGTACCCCCACAGTTGATGTTTTTTCCAAAGTTTTTGGGAGCACATAAATGCAATCTTATCAGGAACTACTATTTTACAACAGTAATTATATTGGGAAATGTTAGATCAATCAAAATTACAAAATATTGTGCTTTTCTCTGTTTCTGTAAAGGCAAAAATGCAACACCTTCCACTCTAAAAAATAAATGCTTTGATAAGAAAGTAAGGTCACTTTTCATTGTAGCAGATATTTTCAGGAAGAAAGAAGAACTTTTTATTTTGAATCATAGCACATAAACTTTAATTAGTGACCCAAGAGAACAACCCAAGCTGAATAAAGACAAACTAAAATTAGTAACAGGCTAACAGCTTGCCTATTTCCTTGGGCAACATGTGGCTGACAGATGATGTGATATTCAGTGACAGACAAATTCTGATCCTCTTTGTCACTTTAAAAGTCTATACACTGAGAAAAATTAATAATTTCATTAATATTGTCAACAGTAGAATCCCTTGAATACAGAAATATTTCTAATTTAAAAGAAAGGTGAATAAGAAATGGCAGTGATTCTATATTCTTAATCTGATCCCAGTGGTAGTATAGATAATAGTAATTGATTATTTCATTACTTAATTGTCTTTATCACCTGTTCTGATTTGAATTCTGGATCAAGCTCCTCCTTTATTATATACACTACTATAAAATAAATCAACTGTTTTTCAAATATTATCTTATAATAATTCCATCAGTTTGTTAATTTTCTTTAATAAAAAATAGACAATATATTTATTTATTTTTAAGTATTTTATTATGAGAACAACTGAATTTGCAGATTGGAGAACTAAAATCAAATAAGCAACTTCAGCTTACTTTATGTAGCTGCTTGATCATTCTCCTTCTGAAGCTTCTCTACTTCTGCCTGATTATATTCTTTCTTTTGAGGTCTTTGTATCCTGAAAAAAAGTCCGCTTATTATGAGTATTGTATTTCAAGTGACTGCAGCTATCAAAATGCTCTTTGACTTTATGTCTAAGGTACTTCAACACACAGATGTCTTTTTCATCACAGGAAAACTCAGAAGTAGAAAAGGATTTTGGTGGGGGTTTTTTTATGTGATTACTGCTATCTATTATTCCTATTTATTTCATGGGAATGGTTCTTCAAGGCAGGGTTTGTTCTGCAAAGAATAGAGTTAATGAAACCTGGTTTTCTACACATCTGTGTCCTTCACGTCCATCTTCCGCTGTAAATAACTCTAAGAATTTCTCTTACCAGTTTCACATATGTCCTGTCAACAATAAAATATGCCATGTCTGCACCATGTCTGTAATAGTATCCATACATATCTGAACTCTGCCAAATGTATTATGTTACAGCTTAGATCTGTTAGTATCTGTTCCAGTGTAGATCTATAAGGAAAAGGAGTTACTAATTTGAATTTTTCTCCTTTATTCAACTAAAAAATTCCAACTACATTTATTTTCTGATATTTTTCTTCCTCTCACATTTGTTAGTTACAGAACAGTAGTTAAAAATACTTACCTATAGGCATTTAGAATTTTGGGTTTGTGTGTATATAAGTGAAGGCAAAAAGAAGACTTGGTAGATGGACAGAGTATTGATGCCTCAGGTTTTAGCTTTTATATTTTTCGTATTCTGTACTGCTTTAGTGTGTACTTCAGAGCTTCATATTAGGGGACAGTAAGCTCTCTTCATAGAGAAGATAGACAAAAAAACTCCTTCTCTAGCTGGGGACCAAGGAAAAGCAATTCAAATCTCAGGCCCAAGAACATAAACAATGTTGTTTATGAGGAGGGACAAACAAGAAGGATGGGACTTCAAAACTTAAATCTATAATTGGACAATTAATTCCAATATGCTAATGGACTAGAACTTATAAAAGTGAGAGACCCCCATAACCAGTCATCCATTTTATGATCCTTTTGGGTTCATCTTTGGTGTAGCCCTGGCTGGGGTCTTGTGCTGCCCAAGGTGGATCCATTGAGACCTTCTAATTAACCTCTACTCTGTCCAGTCTCTGTTCTAGGTCAGCCTTCACAAGGCATCAGTATAACTGGAGTAATACATGAAGGGCATGAGAAGAGATTTTTATTTTATTTGAAAACTGATGTGAAGAAATTTTAATATCTGTAAATGTATAGCCTTGATTCAGGGAATGCATGCACATGTTTTAATATACTTATTGCTAATAGTCTTATTTTTGTATGAATTTCATAAGGGCTTTAGTGTCCTTAGTGTAAGGATTTCTACATGTATCTTACTTTTAGAATGTTGAAAATAAGTTTTACACAACTAACATTTTTTTTCATATCTTACTGTCTCTTTAGCTTCTTTTCTCACAGAAGACTAAAATCTTGTTGCAGGAGTACAAGGATCTAAATATCCAACTCTTCTTGAAGTCAAGGAAGGTTAGATAATAAAACATTTTTTCTTCAATCTTGTATATTTCGCAAAATTGCTTTGAAGTACCCAAGTTGTTCAAATATTTGAGACTCTAGTCAACAGGGCTCAACATAATTTTTAAACTTAATCTCATTTGTAGAGAATAATTCAGAATCAGAAATTTTCTTTCTGATCTTGGGCTCTGTCACTACAGTTTTAACATAAAAATAAGCAATGAAGTAACAGTGTAGACCCATCTAGAAAAAAAATACATAATTTTTACATTGAAGTTAGTGATTTATGAAATGTGAATGAAAACTTTACTAATCAATGGTTATAGTGGTTTTTATATTAGTAGTAATTTCTCAAGTAAGATTATATGTCTCTTCTTTAAAAATATGTATTTTAGGTAAAGGAGGGCCGGATTAGGAGTCCAATAACACCGCAGAATTATTTATTACACAGCAGAATAAAAGTGGTTTCTATAGTAGTTCCTTCTTTCTTCACAGACAATGCATCATTCCTGTATTCTCCATACTAGGCTAAAAACATCAGAAATCACATCTTGCCAAGACTATACCACAAGTCTGGGCAGAGTAAGACTAGACTAAATATCTTGAGTCACAGTACAGTGTTTTAACCTCAATTTATATTGTAAAGATATCTATAAATATAAACTTCATTTTAAAAATATAACAGAAAACATCTGCTTTCTTGAGAATGGGGTTTTGAAGTTGTTTTCTCCTAGATATTATCCCAGGGAAGCCCAGCCGTCCTCTTTCAGGCAATCTGATCTTCATGCTTTTTTTGCATCTTTAAAGAAATAAATTTTCTTTTACTTTTTTTCTTGTAATTGAATTTATAATGCTTTTTGAAAACATCATTGAATGTAGATTTAACTGCAAATCAAATATTTGATACTCAGATTTTTCAGTAATTAATGACAGTCATAACCATTCAGTGCTGGAACTGCTGACAGATTGACGAATAATCCCATTCAGGTTTTTCCCAAGTATACAACTAAATTTAGTAAATCTCAACAGTTTTTAAGTGCTTCCAAGATTTTGATTTTAATGACATTCAATCAAAACAACTTTATGGTAAACAAGAAATTTTAAACTCAGTTGCAGATACTTGATTTATGCAAAAGATGTTAACAACTGCTCTCCTAAAGGTCTCTGTTTTCAGTAATGAGGGAGAGGCATGTCCTTCCAAAGAAGTCTTAAATCCCATAGTTTGGAATTCTGCTCTGTGTGACTGTGGTGACTGAGCGTAAAGGCAACCCATTGAGAGTAGAAGTCTGATTGACATGGAATAACCTCAGTGCCTTAGTGAAATAAACCTAATCTTTTTTCTCACTCAATTCTTAGATTTTTATGAAACCAAAGCATCCACAAATGCTAGGAATGTGGATCTAGCTAAACAAGCCAAGAATATGAGAGCAAATCTCCATTAGACTCAGCCAGAATTGTGTGTCTGGTATGACAGAAGGTAGTAAAGTCTGTGCATGTGCAACTTAGTCCTCGCAGTTCTCCTCTTTTTCTATATCTTCTAGTAAAATGTGGTTGTCTATAATTAAGATTCACAGTCCTGAATTGTCCCTTGGTTTTAAAGACAAACATTTTCTCACAAAATACATGTTACAGTTCTGTTAGAATATTGAACAGTATCTGTAAATGTTCCTGAAACTAAAACTAATTTGATAGATTTTTTTTTTCTAGTTTTGACACAGACCCACAGGCCAGTCAGAACAGTCACAGGTGATTCCCAGGAACAGTTAGAAAATACTTTTCTAATGTATGATTTTTTTACCAGAGTGTTCTGCATTGCAAAAATATATGTTATAATATGTAGATTCAGCATTTCATACCAGATAACCTCTGCACCAGAAAATGGTCCTGGACATGTTTAATTCTCTACTTCTAGTATGCAATGTCCTAGTGCTATATCGCTGATAGAGTATGTGCCATTTTAAGGGACAGCTACAGAGAAAATGAAGACTCCTTTTTTGTAAAGGACTGCCTAAAGGGTTGAGGAAAATAATAGGAGTAATGGGTGGAATTTATTGCTGGGGAGATTCTGTTTACCTATAAGAGAAATATTTTTCACAACAGGAACAATCTGCCATTGGAATAATCTATCCAGGCTCAACACTGGACTATTCTAATACCCAGAAGTGTGCTGGGCCATCTTATTTAAGTTGTGATTTTGCCAAGGTGATCCTTTAGCACCCAGTCCAACCTTGTACTCTATGATCCTACAATACTGTTAGTCATAAAATGTTCTATACCTTACACACTACTATTTACTGTGATAAATGGCTAATCATGGTAAACACAAAGATGAGGGAGGGTCAGAGGAATGGATATAATAGATAGAGGAACAAAAGGAATATTACAATATTCCAGTTTTCCAGTTGGAATATTTTCTATGGTCATCACAGGAGAAAGCTTAGACAAGGATTCTTCCAATAAAACTCACCGGGAGGGAACTGGACAAATGAAAGAGGAAGACCAGCATGAGCTGAGCACAAGTATGGGAAATTGGAGTCAAAAGATGAATCCAAAGGTAAATGGCCAGTGACCTGCTACTACAATGAGAGACACAGATCTGTAAGGCTGGATGGGAGTCACCATCTGGGTACTGAGGGAGCCATCAGAAGAACTTGACAAGCCACTTTTCATTATTTATCATCTGTCATGGATAGCCAGCCAGATCACAACTGACTGGAAGTTAGCAAACCCACCCTCAGGAAAGACTAGAAAGAGGACTGAGGGAACTACAGGTCTGCCAGCCTGACCTCAGTGCTAGGGAACATCATGGAGCAGACCAACCTATGGACCATCATGTAGCATATGCAGAACAACCAAGGGATCAGACCCATTCAGCAAGGGTTTATGAAAGGCAGGTTCTGCTTGACTTCTTCCATGGCAGTGACCATGGAAGAGTGACCACTGTGGTGGATGAGGGGAAGGCTGTGATTGTTGTCTACCTGGACTTAAGTAGCATCTAGTATACCAATGTGACACAACATAATATGATTTAATTTATTATGATGGTTGCAACTTAGAAGAAAACATACTTTGAATCAGATACTTGCCATCAATTTAAAACATGAGTTTTTGAACTCATTTGCTGAGTGTGATGGGACAGGATGCCTGTGAAGCACAAGTCCTTGTAGATAGCCATGACAATCCAGGAACACTGATGCATTCCTGTTTTCTTATATTTGAGACCATTCATGATGCACTCAAAGGCATTTGGACAGTCGGATAACTGTGGTATTTATTAGACAAAATTAACAAACTAAAACCAGAAGTGAGCATCAGACCTGTGAGATAAAATGAAACTTTCCCTTCACTGTCAGAAGAGACATCAAAATATATAATGGTGTTGAAACCAATTGTACAGGAGGTCTTTAAAAATAAGTGTAAGGTCCTGGTACTATAGAATGATTTCTTTGTTTATAATATCTGTAATGGACTCTGGAAATAGCACTATTATTAAGGAAATTACAGTTCTTCCTATGTTAAAAGATGAAGGTGAAGGGAAGTTAAGGTCACTGCAGTGTTGGTTTTTTTTCTAAAAACAAAGGAGAAAGAAGGAACACTAGTTTTCCCTTTTATTTCAAAGACCTTGAAACAGCACCACATCTCATAACATCACATTCTACAGAAGATTCATTTTCTCCAAGGACAGTCGGTACTGACCTAAGCCAAACCTGCTTAATGTGCAGAATGGTAGTGTTGTTTTTTTCCCTTAATTCTGTTGACTGAACAGTACCACTGACTTACACTCTACAAAAATACAATGCTTATAATGCATCACAACTTTTTTCCACTCTTCTGAATTTCCATTTTAAAGAACTGATTTATTTTTGGGGGGCAGAACCACTTCTGTTTTAGAATACGACATGAAATCTTATTGCATCTAGATTGAATACAACATATTGAAAATTAGTCCAGAAAATAGTGTTGTTTTGGGGCCTATGTGAGCTTTTCTTCCTCTACTTTTTTTTCTGATTTGTAGTAAATAATTATCACCCATATTCTGGTGTGCTCTTATTGCTACTCTTGAATGTTTTCTTTGCTTTCTTGTTTGGACAGGTTCAAATTTTAATGCCAATTATGAACATCTCCAATTTAAGGTTAAAAGAAATCTCTAGTTATGCGTAATCCAATTCTGGAAGCAGTACCAAGTAAGAAATAGTGGAGGATATTTTACTTTACAAATAGCCTCTTTCCAAAAATTAGAAATAAATCTAAACTTCATCAAATGTGATGAAGTCCCAACGTTATTAAATATAGTATTTCTCAGTTTAACTTTTTTTTTTGCTGAGGTTGTTTTCTGTTTGGAGATACTCTATCTAAAATATACTTCTAATGGACAACTGTGCAGCTCTGGTACCTGTGGCCTTCACAGGTCTTTAATGTAGACATACACTGGAATCTTATTAGCTTTATCAAGGAAAAATGGAGACCAAATCACATAAACCAGTAAGTTTTCATGGGAAGGATTAACCAGCACAGACTCTCTTTGATAAAAGTCCTGGAAATTAAGAAACACGTCACTCATCATTTGCTTTTACAGAAATGGAAAGAAAGGAAAGTTGTTACAGATAGAAGGGAGGGTAGGGAGCAGGGAGAAAAATTGCATTTTGTGATACAAGTCAGAGAAAAATAAGAAAATATAAATAATAATACTAATAATTAAAAAATAAAAATAAAAAATAAACAAAAACCCAAAAAACAAAAAAAAAACCACCCAAAACCAGAAGACGACTTCCTATTATCCAAAATAGTTGTTCAACAGTAGACAGAAATGAAGTGTTATGACATGAATAGGTGTTGTATATTTAATACGCAGTCTTATTTTTGTCCCGTATAAAATAAGATGAAAATTTTTTGACAGCCTTTCAAAGTGTCTATGTTTCTTTACTTATGTTGATACAATTCCCAAAATAATAAATAAATCCAGAATTTAGTTGGCATAATCTGTACAACTATAATATGGAAGAATTAGCTCTTAGCAAAAGCTAAGATCAGGATTGTTAGGGAAAATCAGTGGTGCTTTCACAATTATGAGGTTACAGACATGAGTGTCTGCATTCAGAAACCTTAGATGAACTCTCTCATATCTGTGTTAAGTGCTCAGCCAAGCACTCCAACAAACAAGTTAAGCAGACCTGACGCATAAGATGACAGAGAAAATTTTTCATGTAGAGAGTTATGCTACACCCAGCTTTGGTATTGTCCTTGGGCTGTTCCAGAAGAACACAACCAGCAGAGTGGCCCCTGTTCCAGCTGCTGACAATGTTCCAAGACGAGATAGACCCAAAGACAGTGCTGGCTGCGTTACTCCTAAAGTAACTTTTCTCACTGCATGGAGAGGAAGATGCCATACAAAAGTCATAGATTCAGATTTTAAGGTCCAGGTGCAAACTTTTGCTGTACTGGGCCTTGGATTTCTTGAAGGTTGGTGAAGACTGAGATAACTCAAACAAAATATTTGGTCCTGAATATACAGTTCTAGTGCATGTAGCAGGAGAGAATGAATTTGAAATCCACCTCTTTTTTTATTCTCTTCTAAAGAAATCTAGAGAAATAAAGCAGGAAATTCTTCAAGCTTAATTACAAAGTGAATGATAAAATTGGCAGGGAGAAGAGTAAAACTCAATTTTGCTGTCACTGTTCTGGACTCACATTTTTTTTTTCCTTCCTGATTAATTTCACCCTCTGATAATAAAACAAGTCCAACTTCACATACAAAAATACAATTACTGGCATCTCTCAAACTTGCTTCCTAGCACAGGTCATGAAGAAAATAGATTATACCTTTTCCTATGCCATTCTATTTTACATCTTCAGTTACAGCTCACAAACATCTATTCCTTCTTTGCCTTCAATATCCCTCTCCTGAGTTTTATGCTGCATTCGTTTATCTAAAGTAACTGCTTTTCTTTAGGTGGTTCACTGCACCTACCAGTGAAGGATCATGATCTGGAGAACAGTTTCCCCCACTGAAAGTCGGTCTTGAACACATGTCTGGGAGGTATAGTTTTGTTGGCTGTGTCTCCCCATGTCCCCCAGCCCTGTGTCTCCCAGCCCCTCATTGTCAACTCTGCCCTCTCTGGGATTTGAAAGACACTAGTTTACAGCATTTCATCCAGAATTTCCATTCCACTCCAAACTTTGTTGAATAATAAAAGCAATAAAATCAAAGGAATAATGAAAGACATCACTAGGGTTTTAAAATTACAATTGTATTTTATGGTTTATGGCAATTACATTTTGCTTTATATACTAATAGGAACAAAGGCATGGCAATATGTTATCAGTTATCCTATATTGCATTAATCTCACAAACAGAAAATGTGATTTACAGATGCAAAAGCTTTTAAAAATCAGTATGTCCTAGCAAATTCTCTTTGTATATCATATAAAATATGTAATTTGCTGTGATGGACAAATCCCTTTTTGTTTAATCTTTTAGGAATTTAGGAGCTCAGAAGAAAATGTATTTGAGCTATACATTATGAGTCAAAAGATTGCCCACATTAACATATGGGATATAAATACAAAAGTTGCAGGATTTGTATTAAAAGTTATAAACCTTTATTCACTTTTATAGAATAGATGTCCTGTACCTGCCAGACATTTGGCATTGATGAGAGCCTCATCTCAAGTCATGTCACAGGTTAATGCTTGGAACAGAAGTAGGGTGAGAGATCAGCAGACCAGTGGAGATTACAGATACGTCAATTTTGTTCTATTCAACCTCACAGCAACCTTATAAACAGGATAAAAGCAAGGTTCATGGTTTTTAATGGTCAGTAGGGCACACATTAATTTATAAATCTCCAAGACTTCTTTTCTTGGTTAATGTTCTTAATGCACTGACTTTTATGACCTGAATCAATTCTTTCTGTATTTTCTAAAAGTAGAAAGTGCAGGGAGTTTATATTTCCCTAGTGGAGCTTGTCAAAATAGATAAAACATAACACAAACCCCAAAAATCTGCTTGTCTAGAACATATTATTGTGCCACAATCTGAAATTTTATTTTATTCCTGGTAGGTGGAAGCTACTTTTTATAAGCTATGACTACTTAATGGCTGGATTGTACATATAGATGTGCTTTTGCCAGGATAACAGAGAGCAGAAACTATTTTTAAGGTCTGTTAAGCCATAAAGAGGATGCATACAGTAGATCTCAGGTGAGGTAGATGCTCATTCAATATGTAAAATTTAAAATGTATTTCTTTGGTCTGTGGCTTTCTGGAAATCCACTTGGTGAAAATTTTCAGATCTGGTTTTTCTCATATACTAATGTAGAAAACATTCAGAAAAATACAAGGTCATATTTCCAGTCTGATTTTTCTCTGAATTTTGAATAAAGTCAGTATATCCACTTTAGCATTGCTTCTTTTCATCTTGTATTTGTTTAGGGATATTTATAGATTTCCTTCTAGACTATAAACAACAGTTATGGATGTGTTATTTTTTGACACTGGGACAAGAATATTTCCAAAGAGGATTTGACCATCTGGAAATTGTCATTTATTTATCCATTTATCATTAATTAAAAAAAAAAAAGTGTAACTGGACTAAGGCCTTTTATTTGACATAATTTCCATGCTTTCTGTTGAATGCTTCCCTGCAACTCTTGGAATACCAGGTGGTGTCCCTACAAGGGTGTAAGGCATCTTATTTGTATGGTATATATTAAACTGTTATTTAAGTTTTGCAGCAAGCCATTAAAAACAAAGTCACAGGTTCACCAGTACTCTCTTATCTATCCATTCAGACTTTATTAACTGCTCCCTTTTATTTTAAAATTATTTCTGCATTTCTATCCCATAGTCTCCTTATTAAAATTCTCAGACCAAGAGGAGCAAGTCTCTAACTAAAGTGAATTAAACAGCATGAGGATTGTACATTGCTCTTACCAGCATAGGTCAGAGCTGCAACTCAGCAATTTTATGCCTCTCTTGCTGAGGCAGCTCTAATATATGGTGCACTCTGAAGACGTGTGGGGATAAATCTTTGCAGTTCGCAACTCTTATTGTTTTCTCCTTCAATAATTTTAATGACCTGCTCTCACTTAAAAAATAACATAAACATACTCTAAAATTTAAATCAGTATTGGAAAAAATATAGACTGTAGCCACCATTTTCAGACTCTGTTTGTTGTATCAGGCTTCGGAATTGTGTGGGAAGCATATAAAACAATAGGTACGAAAGGTAGGACTAATCTTACCTAACTTTTACCATCTAGCCATCTAATTTGACTTTCCAGTTTCTCTTTACAGCCATAGAACTGTACAACAGAGCAGTACCATGAATTCTTAAAGGTGACCCATCTGACCTATTACTGTTTTTTGTCTCAGAATTAGATTAATTGCTCTATAAAAGGAACTACTTGTTTCTACTGACTATGAAGGAAGCTAATAGAGACAAACTCAGAATTTTTTGTTTTTTTTAAGGAAGATGTGAATTTCATATTACTTTAAGTTTTCAAAAAGTTTCCAAATCTTTTTCTGAGTTTAAGGTTAAATTTTTCCTTATATCTGTTTTTTAACTCCATCCCAAGTACTTATGTGCAAAAAACCCAGCCAAAACAACCCTAACTTATAACTAGTGGAGTCAGACACAGTTTTCACCCCCACAGAACACACTGCCCTATGGCCATTTGGGAGGAACCTTCATTTTTTGTGCTTATGAAACACGACTTTTAGGCACACTGGCTTAAAGAGGGCACAAAATACAATTATTAATTACATGTCTGTATTAGGTGGAGAGGATTCCTTTTTTGCTTCTTTCATTTCACTCTAATTGAAATTGGGATTTAATCACTAACTGTATGGCTTAATATTTATCTGGAAAACTTTTATTGGTGTTCAGCTTCTTTTGGACTTGTGAGATTTATTGTAACTTATTGTGATTTATTAAGGGTCATTCATTCATATTAATAGAGAAGGATGGTAGCCATCAGCCAGTGTTTAGACCGCAGTAAAAGCAACCTTTTGAAGTGAAGGCAAGCTGGTGGAAAACATGACTAAATTGCAGTTTGTTGTATAATTTATAGATTTATAGGTTTAGGGATTGGATTCTGGTAATGATAATGGCCTTCATGTGTAGTAAGAAAGATTTCTTTTTAAATTTGGACTCATTAGATTAGCTCAAAGGTTTGAAATAGGAGTTGTACCAGTGGACATGAATATACATTATGGAGGGCTATGATAGCACTTTTGAAGTGAATACCCATAATTGCACTCAAGAATGTGTAATCAAACACAAGAATACTCATTTGCACATCAGTCTATGCACTTCTATTAATTAAAGCTCTTTTTGAAATGTTTGTACAGAACAAAATCTGTCTTCTAAATGTTTTCAATAAGCAAGTAAACAAACAAACAAACAGAACAAGAGGTACTGAGTTGGACAAGAATTTTTGCAAGCAAAATTTGCCAAATAACAGAATTTCAGAATCACAGAGTCACTGAGGCTGGAATATGTTACTTTGTCCAGTTCTTAGTTTAAACAGTGAGTATTCTTTATTCCATTAATATTATTTAAATATCAGTATCATAGGTTTATGGAATGGCTTGAGTTGAAAGGGCCCTTAAAGATTGTCTAGTTCTAACCTGCAGTGGGCAGGGAGAACTTGACAAGACCAGGCTGCTCAAAGCCTCATCCAACCTGACTCTGAACACTCTCAGGGATGTGGCAGCCACAACTTCTATAGGCAACCTGTTCCTGTGCCTCATCACACCTCATAGTAAAGAATTTCTCCCTAACATCTAGCTTAAAACTATTCTGTCTTAGTTTGAAGCTGTTTCCACTATTTCTGTCACTATAGGTCCTTGTAAAAAGTCTCTCTCCATCTTTCTTCTGGCTCCATCAGGAACTGAAAGGCTGCAATTAGATCACTTTGAAGCCTTCTCTTTTCCAGGGTGAACAATCTCAATTCGCTCAGCCCTTGCTCATAGAAAAGTTGCTCCATCCCTCTGATCAAAGTGGTGGCCCTTCTTTCCTGACTCTTTCCAACAGGTCAATATCCTTCCTTTGCTGGGGACCTTTGATTTTGTTGTAAGGTTATGAGAATTTGGCTCAGTTCTAACAAATACAGTCAATGTTTTTTAAAAATTATCATGTAGTCAATATTTTGTAAGAAATATACATTGGAAAGACTCTAAAAAGCAATTTTCTTGTTTGCAATTCAGATAAAGCTGCTTAATATTGATACTTTCAGTAAAGTTTCAAGTTAGTTTTGGGTTTGATTTTTTTTCCCTTTTGCCTCCTGGAGAAAAATATTTTGTGTTTGTTCATTTAAAAGCTTACAATCCAAATTTTAACAAGGAACTCCGATTGATTTTTTTTTTATTATTATTTTTTGTTTATTTTTATTGCCAGCTGTATCCAGCTTGCTGACCTATATACATTACACATCACAATTTTTTACTGTTTGTTGAAGAATCTTATTGTTCTCTCAGTCCAGAAAATAAAATTCATGCAACACATTGTCTATAATCCAAGCTACACATCACATTTTTAGCTAGATTATCTGCTTTAGCCACTATTCTCATTCTGGTTAGTTTTTCAATCTAAATAGGCAGCTGCTGAGAGATGAAGATTAATCTTTCCAAACTACAAAGATAGAAAGAAAAAAGAAAAAAAAATAGGAAAAGAAACAATCCACAACTAATATTTTCTTGCATTAAAATTCTGATGTAGTGAATTTTAGAAAAAGTATAAATTTGCCTTGCCTTTGGTCTACTACCTCTTCCCAGAGGAAAACTGCTTTAAGCTTCCTTGCTAAACTTCTAATGTCATGCAAGTGTGAATGTCTTATTTCTTTACCATGATACTTTGGAGGAGTTTATTTGTATAAGCTTCATTGATAATTAGTTTTGAGACAAATCTTTGTGGAATACAGGATTCCTTTTAGGAAAAAAAAAAAAATTTGAAAGGGAAATATGTGTATAAGTTTCTGTTTTGAAGAGAAAAGAAACATAATTTTCCTATCATAATTTCAGGAAATAATTAATGTTAAGAAATTCTGAGTAAAGAGTCATTGTTTTTCCAGTGAACAGATATTACTGTAACATTTGGAGATGACAGTTTGCACTGGGAGAATGATTAAGAGAAATTCCTCTGCAATGATGTATGTCATAATTTCTCACTTAATCAATAGAATTCATCATTAAAGACACTGATTCAGCACTGTTATGCTTTTGGGCATATAAACAGTCCCATTAACTCCAGTATCTGCAGATGACAAAATTGTTCAAAACAATGCAGGTATTATTAATACTAGCATGCAAATCCTGTGCCCAGAGAGGAAAGACCAAGGAAGCAAGTCAGCAGGCAAACTACAAAAAGAAAGAATTATCCCAGTCCTATGTAGAGCAGGAGGTTTCTCATAGTCCTTCCAATAGTTTCTGTAAATAATACAAGGTTTATTGGACTGGAGAGGTAGCAAATGTGGATGTTTCTGAAGGTTACCTTTTTTTTTTTTTCCCAAGAAAGAGCCCTGTTGTTAAAGTTTCTGTCCCAGGAATAAATAATTTTTTTAAGGAGGAAACTCACCATCATGATTTATAACTCTGAATTCAAAGAAGAACTAAGCAAAATGCTCACAAGTGGAGCACCTTCTCCACTGATTTGTCAGACAGTTTATGAGAGTTTATGCACTTAGGAATAGTGATTCACCAAACATCGAGAGAAGGCCTAAGTTAAGAAAGCAATGTCAAAATATAGACAGACAACACTTTATAATGACTACTGATTTCATTAGCACAGATATTTCTGGCTAGATTTTCAGTTATAATGTAGAAAACTGTATGTATATATTCTAAAGTTATTTTAAACTCAAGAAGTAAAATCTTCTGTCCATTCCTCTGCCATATAGGAATTTTCAAATGTGAAACTGCTTGAATAAAACGTGATGAAACATAAGAAAAGGTAGAGCAGTATGAAATCCATGTTATTCTTTCTTATGGTTACCATATTGTGACATATCTATCTAAAGAATCTCTTGTGCATTTTGTATTTTTTTGTTCTAATCTGAAATGCTATCAGTTTCCTTTCTATCCTGTAGACACACAGGTGAAGTATAAAGTAAAAAATTCAGGTGGAGGCATAAACCAAAAGAAAGGCTATTCCTTTGCTTCTTAAAGCAATGAAAATATCCTTTCAGGTCACAGACTATGTGAGTAAGAATAATAGAGTTAATTTTCTTGATTCTGAAGGTTTGTGGCATGTGTTGAGGTTTAATGTCCTTTTTTTGAGGAAGTGGAAGCTTGCCTTTCACTGATAAACCACTTTTTATAGTGTTAAGTTTCCTTACATTCGACATGAAAAATACACTTTCAGCTGTATTGCTAGAAATTGTTATACTCTTGGACAAGTTCAACATATACTAAGATATCATTTAGGAGAAGTTATAACTCAAAAATACTCCATAAGTTGTTTGTATGTCTATACAGATATTTTACTGTGCTTTCACACAGCAGCTAAGCATATTTATCTACATTTTACAGTGGTAAAGAAAAAATCTTAGATCTCTGTGCAATAATGTTTTTGCCAACATGGATGTCAAAGTTTAAGAGATTGGGTTTTAATACTTAAACTCTTCCTCTCCTGCAATGAAGGTTTAAAATACCTCTGTCAGTGTTAGATAGCCATAAACAGATTTTCTGACCAAAAGAACCCTGGTGTCATTGTTGTAATCTTTTCATTTTCCTTAAATACTTGCAGGCACTCATTCAAAATAGACAAGATGATTTTTAACACTCATTTTTGCATATGTACGTGGGCCATAGATGATTGTTAAGGGAAGCTCCATATCTGGAATAAAAATGTAAATTGCTGAGTACTTAAGTGGCTCAGGGTAGAAGAGGCAGAGAGGGTGAGAACTTGGGACAGCACTGGCAGAGTTTTATGTAGGCTCCAGTTTTATGCTTAAAAGGATAAGGATATGATTTTGAGTTAACATATACCATGTATTTTTCATATTCTGCCAAATGACACTTTTTGATAGGGTTTGAAACTATATAACCTTTCTATTAAAGATATAAGTCCACACTGCCACTACCGTGGATAGAACCTCATCATGTGTACTTGTGTTAAATCTGCTCTGAATTGCTGAATTCATGCATCTTAAATGAATGTGAGTGTTTATACATGTGTGCTGGTGGAATTACAAATGGTGTCATATCAAACTCCTTTTAAAACCTGCTTCAGCAACCTGTGTTTTTTTAAAACCATTCAAGTTTTAGAAAACTGTTCAGGGAGCGTGGACTGCCTCCTAGATCTTCCTGCAACACATCAGTTAATAAGATAGTATTATCTGCTTCTGATTTTTATCTCTCTTTTTTTCTGCCCTTAGTTGGTATGGCCAGCATTGTACCTTCTGCAGCACTATCAATTCCACTGTTTCTCTGTTTGGTAATCAGAAACTTGCTCAGTAAAATGTCATAGATAGTAGTAGCAGTTGTGATACAATCTGCTGGTATTTCATCTGTGTTAAGTGCCTGACTGGCTATTAAGAGTGCTTTAAAAACGTTTGTGCTGAAGGTCAGGATCTTTACCTATTTTTGACTCTCTGTAATTAAGAAATAACCAAATATTTTATTAAAAACTATTAATATTTCCAAACACTGATTTCTTTAGAAGAGTCATGAGACTGGATTAAAATTTCATTCTACTAAGAAAAAATAATCAATACAAATAATGTTGTTGTATATATTACAAACTTTTATGTATTGTTTCGGTTTGTTTTTTTTTTTTTTTTTGGTCAGAAAATCTGGCTTTCAAAATTGTTCTAAAAATAAATAATATTATAAATAAATAAACAAATAAATAAACTAATAATTAATATTCTTTTTGTCATAAAACTGTTGTCCTGGACTTATGTTTCAATGGTGAGATTTGTCTAAACATGTAATAATGTGTCTAAACATATTTTTTACCACATATAATACAATTTTACCATGTGTTAAACACAAGGTAAAATTAATTTAGCCTTATTTTGTATGTCTAAAAGTTAGATATCTATACTGTAATTATCTTCTGTCTTCTTTCATATCCTAGTAAAAAATGTAGGAACCTCCAGAGATCTATTAATGTAATTTTTATTGCCCACCCTAACATGACATGAAATACCTTATGGAGGTGGCTAATTGTGTCTTACCGACTGCAAAAATATTATGTGACATACATATGTTAGACAATGAACTGTCAAGATGACCAAGTTAGGGTAAGTCAGAGTATGAACTTTAATTTTCAAAGTGAGATTTGTCTATCTCCTGTGTTATTTTCAGGAAGTCTAAGGGGATCCTATAATCTTACACTGCTGACCTGCATCACACAATGTATATGGAAAAAGAAGAAAACCACTTTTGTTTCATCTCTACCTTAAGACTAGAGTGGAATTAAAAAAATTAAGATAATGAAAGGCAAATTGATATTCTGTCTCCAATGAGCCAGGCAACACAGCTACATGGACTACTAATGAATTCTCAAACTACACATAGGCTATAACAGCTGTATAAAGTATAAAAACAGTTTAAGTGTTAAGCAGACATGAGAAGCAAAATAGGAAGTTACTGTTTTAGGTAGTTACAATTTAATGTAAAGTTTCATGTCCATATATCTTAGATCAGGGAAACTAGCACCTAATTTCCCTCATTTGTGGAGACCTGCTTTGTGCCCATTACAATAGGTTTCTCATTAAAATAAAAGCATAGTACACCAATCCTGACATCTTTTAATTAATTTCAGTCTTGTTAACCACCAGGCTTGCTTAAAACATTTGGATTTAAGGACAGAATAGATTGTGCATATATTAAATTTATAATGTGTTACAGCCTGTACAGTTTCATAAATTGAATGGAAACATTGAATTGACAAAAGGAAAATATGTAATTACTTGGAAGAAAGCTGTGATCTGAATGACTGAAGAGTATCCTAGATCTGGTTAATAATCTTTCAATCAAGATAATAAAACCTCTCCATGACACCAAACAGTACTCTACAACGTAAGACATGCGATTTTAAAAAGCACTTTAAGGATATAGTTGTAATTAATTCTCTAAATCAAGTTATTGTTCTAAACTGACTATAATTGACTTGTCCCTAAACCTAAGGCTAGAAGAAGCTTTGTAAATCAATGTGACAGAAAAGTAGTAAGAATAATTATTTATCTGCAGTGCCATCGTAATTTATTTGTATTTATGTTGTGTTTCTACTTATGAGTGATTCCTCTCAAAGGAAAAATTGAATTCCGACATGTATTTATAAAATATCTGATCTTTATACTTTTTACAACACATGTGTCATGGTTTGACCCTGGCACAATGCCAGTGCCCCCATGAAAGGTGTATTTCCAAAATGGTTACTGTGAGATGTGACCCGGAAACAGAACAAAGCAGGCTCCAACTTGGGGATGGAGGGGAAAACACAACACTTTAATAATCTACAACACAGAAACATAAGGGAAAAAAGAAAAAAAACCACACACAACAATCCACAATGGAACACTCCCAAAACACTCCTCCTCCCCCCAGTCCTCTAACATTCAAATCCCCTCTAACACATCGATTCTCAGTCCAATACCCTCCTTCACACAACTTCCCCCCAGTTCATCAGGAGAGAGGAGTCTCCCTCTTGCACCATGGGCCTCCCCAGGAAACACAGTGGAACCTCCTGTGCTTCTGCATCACACGCGGCAGCCGCCCGGAGAGAATCTGCCGTGGTGACTATCTTCCTTCCATGTCCAGCGCTCTCACCACCGGCCATGGATCCAAACTGCTCCTTGGGTCCTTTTAAGAATGCTTTATCGCCCAGTTCCAAGAAGTGGTCTTCTCTCACCATTTGGGACGTCTGTCCCCCCCATATTCACTCCCCTGGGGCCTGGGTCTCGGGAACAGAGATCCTTCTCTGCTGAAGGCAGAGGGCTCCACCACACCCTCCCCCTCAGTCTCTGTTCTCTCTACTTCTCCTCGCGGCCTTATCATTCCTGGCCCATGGCCATCCGCCTCCCCCAAGGTGCAGTTTCTGCATTATCAGAAGAAATTGGTCTCACCCGTGACTATGTAAGAGAAAAGTCCAGCCAAAGCCACTCCAATCATCTCTTCCATCTGGGGCACTCTCATCTGCTGGCATTTTCTTCACTCACTCAACCCTTTCCTTCTTTCCCATCCTCCGTCCCCTCTCAATCCTCAGCTGGGGAGGATCAGTGTTTTTACAGCTTCCATTGTTTCAGTACCAAAGGAGTTAAAAGCTCAGCCCGGTCTCCCAGCGGCTGGGCACTTTGCCCCCCCCCTTCTCCTCCTGTCCATGGTGCCAGCACAAGATATCAAATTCCAAGCCAGCACAGTCTCTATCACTTTCTCCCGGGGGGGCTGCCCAAACCACCCCATATCTCCTCCATGCCTGCCTCTTGCAGGGCTCCGGCCTCCCTCCCCTCAGGCCGCATGGCCTCCCACACCCAGACGCAGCTGGGCAGGGGGAGGAGGTCAGACCAGCTCACCTGCCGGATCCAAAGAGGGAGTTTCTCTCGGAATGCTCTGCTTTTAACCCCTGTGTGTTCTCAGAGGCGTATCCAAATCCCCAGTGACCACACCAGGTGCCAATTTCAAATCTGTCCACCTATTGGTTTGACCACAACCTTTCCGAAAACTCACTTCTGGGTCAAACCAAGACAACATGATAAAGAATTTTTTGAAATTAAGACAGTATGTGTGATAAGTAAAAATGAACTGTCCACTATATGTGAGTATATAAGGAGAGAAAATGTACATAGTCCATATTTGTCCCTGAGTCCATCTGATACAGACTAGATTGTGTTGATACTTTTAAACTCTTTTATCTTTTAAAAAATGTCAACATCTAAACTGCCGATTGGGAATGATCCCCTAGACATGTTGACTGATGCATCACACATACAAATTGCCTTGGAAAGTCAAGTTGGATGTACGAAAAACATGCAGGAATCACTATAGAAATATAATGAAAATAAGAAATACATATATTTTTAAAGAGGCTTCAGTTAGAACTTTTTAAATACTGAGGAGGAGTGGTATTTTCATGTTATTTTTCTTTCAGATAATAAACATGTAATTAATTTACATGCATGAAGTCATGGTGTAACAGCTTATTCTTCACTTTATGCACAAATATAATTTAAAATGTACAATTCTTTTTTAAAGAATAGTTGAAATGCAAGCCTGAACACAGCTATATTGGAAATCTAATGCATTTTTGTTGATAAGCTGCAGTAAAAAGACAGCTTAGTATTGTAACATGTTATTCTATTGAGGAATGATTGCCTGAGAATGTAAATATGTGAACAATAAAAAAAGAAAAAAAAAAAAAAAAACACAAGAAAAATCACAATAAAACCCCTGCAACTCTGGACAAATTACAGAAAACATATTAATTATATTCTTATTCTGAGGAAGTACATTATGGAGCTGTGTAAAACCTGTTAGAGAGAAAACCTTACTTATTCCCAGCAAATGCAGAATGGTAACTGTAGTTAAAGGCAGAAGAGGAGAGACAAACAGATTTTGTGGCAGATGGATAATTTAGGAACAAAGTTAGTTCTAATGTTATTACAAATCATGCTAAATTTGCAGTCAGGTGCTAGTGGAATTTGGGGCATGTTGTCATGAGTTCATATTGGAAAAAGTGTCAGAGAAGAAAACAAAGGGATATTGTGTTTTATGTCAATAAATTAATTAAATATATAGAGCTGTGTTATAGAAGATACAAAAGGCTGATCGGTTGCTTTTGAAACTGCATTTGACAAACAGAAAGAATATGATGCAGGTGGTTGGCTGCTGACCTCCTGATCAAACAGATTTTTATTAATGCTTCAAAAGAGATGAGGAAGTCCCATGGTTGCAATAAAAAGTTATTGCGGAGGACTTCAGCTACTCCATCTTCTGGATATGGCTGAACACAGGCAAACCAGGAGAATTCTGGAGTGCATTAAGAACAGTGTTTTGATTGCTGATGCTGTATGGACAGAAGGTGAGTAGTCATCTGCCAGAACTGTTGCTTCTGTATAAAAATGAGTAATGTGATTGGTAAACAATAACCTTCATTCCAATCCTCAAGAAAATGAGAAAAAGAGAAGGTATAGTCAAGGCATGGGATCTAGAAGATTAGACTTTTGCTGGTTCAGGTAATTGGTAGAAAAAATCCCTTGGACGCTGTTTCAAATGGAGAACAAAAAAATAAAAAAAAATATATAAGAAAGAAACCCACCACCCCAACAACCCAAATCTCAAAATAACCGTTTATTGCAGAGAAGAAACTCTTCAAAGCACAAGGATGGTCTGTGAAATTAGACTGGCTTGACATAAGGCCATGGATAAAATATCCTGATTGTACTAAAATTCAAATAGAAAGAGTATGGAAAGAGGAAATAGATATTTCCTACCAGGAGGAAAATAGGAATATGACATGAGATGCAGGAATGGAATTAGGCAATTAAGTAAACTAAAGCTTATAGCTGACACTGGGAATGTGAAAATCAGCAAGAAGGGTTTTGTAAGTACATTGGCAACAACCAGAACAGAAAAAAAAGATGATGTAGCCTTGATATTACTGAGCCAGTGAATTGCTGATGACGGAAAATTAAAAGGTAGAGATACTAATTTTCTCATTTGTATCAGTTTGTACTTGCAATGTCTGCTGTCAGGCCTCCCATGTCTACTAGATGAAGTGCAACTTAATAGCAGGAAAATATCAAGTTGGGGACCATGTTAACAAACTGTACAAACATTCAAGACTTCTGAGAGACCATCTGTCAGATGCCATTTCAAGGTCCTTGTCTGTCATCTTCAAAGAGTTGTATCTGTCAAAAGAGTTCCCTGTAGCATGGAAAAAGACAATTATGCCTATCTTTTAAACTGGAATGAAGAGCCAAGGTAATACAGGCTGTCTGTGAAGAAAATGCACCAAATCTTTCTGGAAGATATTTCCAAGGAAAAAAGTGGTTGGAAATAGATAGTATGGATTCACTATGGGCAAATCACACCTGTTCAGTATGATTGTCTTCTATACCAAGTTAACTGGCTGAGTGGGCAAGAGCAGCAGGGTCAGCTGTAAAATCTCTATAGTATAACTGAAAAGAAGTAGCCTAAAAAGATAGAGAAAGGGTAGGTAAGACTCACTGGACCGCTAAAAAACTTGCTTATAAGTCATCAGCTGTCCAAAAGCATATTTTTAAGTGCTGTTCATTTGGAATTATTGCTAGGGTTTAACCTGTTTGAGATCTTTGTTAATGACTGTGATAGTGTGCTCCCCACTCTCACTTTTTCTTCTTGAGCAGTAGCCCCCAATGTTTGCAATGATGGCTGCATCTGGCATACAGGTAATCCAATATTTAAGGGCCATAAATCTTGCTCAACACCTAAGAGACATAAGTCTTGCTCAACAGCTGTGTCAACTCAAAAAATGTCTGCCTTGCAAAAAGGGCTATAAGTCAGTCATCTTACTCCATAAATAGTGGACAGTTCAGGGTCTACAGAGCTCTCCTACACAACAGTGTTCTGCACATCAGGATCTCCCCTTTCATAGCAACACCTCACAAGGTTACTTCTAGAGGCTGAGGGAATTCTTATCTCATCAGACACTTGGTAAGTGAATTGGAATAAGTGCACTCAAACTGAAATCGTAGCTGAGTGATAGAAAGAATTTCTTGTGCACATGTACAGGCGCAAACCACTGGCCGATCCTGGTGATCCTGGTGATCCATATGTGGATCCAGCCACACCTAAACTCCTCTCAGAATGGAGTTTAGAACCCAAAGAGGTCCTTTTTGAATATCACGTCTCATCACTAATGTCTTCCTGAGGGTTTTATCTGACTCTACTCCGCAGTAAATAAGTACCTTGCCATTGAATCTTGTTTAATCACTGTTGTAATTACTATCAAGCTTAGTTAAATTGCTGTTCTTTATCAATAAACATACCACTATTTCTCTCTAAAAAGTGAAGTATGTTACTCCATCCACAACAAGGACTTAGTGAGTTTGCCAGAAGAAAGTAAGTTTGGGAAGTAGTTTATATAAAGTCATTCAGAGAGAACTCCAGGAGCTGGAGAAATGGGCTGGCAGAAGCATCATGAAATTCATCCTATACAAACAAAATTTGCTGTGCTTGGGATGCAGTTAGACCATGCTACAATGTGGGTGGATGCTGACTGGATGGGGAGTAATTTTGTACAAATGGATCTGGTGGGCCGAGCTGTCCACTAGTTGAACATGAATCAACAATCTCTTTTAGTGAAGGCTAAAGTTTTACCCTTCTGAATTAGGACCTGCAGACAATCAGATAGCCAGCAGACAATCAGAAGCAGCTGTACTCCCCTGCAGTGCATTTCTGAGGCTGCACTTGAAGAAATGTTTCTGGTGTGGGGTTTCAGGAGAAAGATTGAAAAACTGAGCAATGAAGCGGCAGGAGGAGCATAAGAAATGCAGAAAGGCTGAGGAAGCTTGGTTTATTCAACATGGAAAAGAGAATGTTGAGAGACAATTTGCTGCTTTAATCTACCTTTTACTTGTTAGAGAAAGTATAGTGCCAAAATATTGTCCAAGCTGCAAAGTATAAAGTTTGCACACCATGGAAATTGACAGCTGCCATAATGGAAATTGTATATATGAATTCACCATGAGGACAGTCAAACACTGGAAGAGGTTCTCCAAAGAAGTTGGAGAATCTTAATTTTTGGAGGTGTTAAAAACACAGCAGCAGAAGGTCCTGAGCACCCTCACCTAACATATAGCAGGAGATGAGATCAGATGACTGTCCAGTCTAAGGTACTGTAGGTTCATAGTGAAATTTTTCGCTTTCCTTTAATACTTTGTTTTGTTGCCTACTTTTTATGACAATATATCTTATCCAATCACATAGCCAGCTAGCCATGACTATTGTTATGCAACATCTGCTGAAATTTTAAGTTTGTGGTTTTTTGAGGGTGTTTTAGGAATTTTCAAAGTATAATGTTTCTACATTGTTGTTTAAGTATCCTCTAAAAGAGAACTTATGAGTTTTCTAGTTTCAAGACACTATACTTGCCTAATGAAAAAAATGATCTAGTTTAGGAGCAGCTCAGAAAATTGGAATCAATGCACCGCAATGTGAATGTACACCATTTTAAACAAAATTAATAGCTTATAGATTAGATCTAGTTATTCTATAAAAGGTGGAAATAGCAGCTGACAACCACATTCTATTTTTGGCTATTGCATACGTGCACCCATCTCTTGTTCATTGTTTCCTTTTATCATTAGTATTCATAGCATGCTATCTTGAAAACAGAGGCAATAAAACAATACTACTGTGGTCTTCTCCACAGCAGAGCCCTGCAAGAGATCTGACTGAGTAATCAGTGATGTACAATCAATGTTATTCTATTGCTTTTTTTTTCTCTATCTCCCTCAAGGTAACAGCACTAAAGGAAAAAGATGCTTTCAAATCATACAATGAAGAGAGAAACATATCAATAACAGGTTCACTTGGTGATTCTAGAAATCATAACACTATACCTTTTTTACAAATGTATACAAGAGAACTCTCTGTCTAGTACACGTAGGAGTGCTTTCTGTTAAGCTCTTTAATATTTCCATAATACCTAATTACTGTCTGTTGCTTCTTTTTCAGCCAGGGAACAAAAAACTCTTTGCCGAGGAAGAACTAGAGCTCATTCCAATTTACTGATGAAGAAATTAAACTTCAGAGACCAGCTATGACTTCCCAAGGTCCTTATGGCAGAAAGGAGGGCAAAGAAACTATTTAACTTTGCTTTTTCCCTACACCTCAACTGCCTTACATGTTCAAAGGCTGAAGAAAACACCACAGGGTAATCCTGGTACAAGTTCAGACAGAAAAGAGGTGTCTCTAGGGCAGCCTGCAGAGCAGAGTGCTATTAAGATTTTCAACAATAATGAAAGAGTCAGAATATGTTAGCTCTTCTGATAGAGAGGCCTTCAGCACAATTCCTACTGTAACAGACAGGTCTCTGGCTTCTGGATCAGGGTTTGGATAAGGCTGGCTACTGGTGATCTGAGCTGGAGGTGCAGTGCTGTGAGAAGACCATGCTTTCTAAGCTTTAAGAAAACTCAGGGCTTCCTTATTCATTGGTCATAGCATTGAAAGGAGTCACCTTACCAGCTAGAAAGTACAGATGGAAAACAAATTTGATCCTTTCCCCCTTTTCTGCAAGTTGATCTATGAAGAAACATATTCTCTAAGAACAATACTTCCAAGAATTTGGAATTTTGATTCAGTTTCCTAACTTAACATCGCTCTTATTTTTAATTCGTTAAAAGTACCAGGGGTTCTTTGAAAAAATCAGGCTACAGAATTTGATTTTAATTAACACAAATACTCAGTGAAATAGAAATATTTGGGATAGGAATATTCTACAAGAAGCATGATATCTAGTAGTTTTTGCTGTAGCTATTGTGTAGGAACCAAACCCATTTTCAGTATGTTTTATTTTGTCCCCTACTTTATGCCTAAAGTCTACAGCAAGTCTGTACTGTGGAATTCACTAAGCAGATGTGTTAGAATCACTTCACATACATGTACTTTTTGGGCCTTAAATGTTTAAATGCATATTCTTGCTTAAAAACTCCAGGGTAATTATATATATGCCAGAATTTTCTGTGTGCAGATTTTACAATTCTGGAATAACAGGCATTCTAATGAGAATTATTCTATAGCTTTGTCAAGACAGAAAAGGCAGAAAATGTATGAAGATCTGGCTCTTTCTCAGTGAAAGAAATATTTGCTAATACTAGTTTATAAGCATCTATTTTTGTGCATATGGCACTTAAGTCAAAATTGATTACATTATGTATTCTGAAAAAGTATCCAACTGATTTAACTTTCACCAGTCCACAAAAAAAATTATTACCTAATTCCTCACAATGTTTTTAACATTTTTATAAACTTTAACATTTTTATGAACTTAACACAGAGACATTTAAAATTATCAAAAGACTTTAATACCAATTTTGTACAAAATAAATATGAAGCTCAATGAAGAATATACATTAAGTGTTTGTTATATTTCAGTTGAAAAATTCACAGTCAGGCTCAAAATGCTACTTCAGTCTTTGCATTCACCTGAAATAACTAGAGACTTAGCTCTGAATAACTGTGAGTAGAACAGATCACTCTGTACATCTGCTTCAGGATGTCAGGTACATGACAGTGGGATAATGAAAAATGTAGAAATAGAACAGAAAATGTAGCAAGCTTCTACTCATGAACCTCACACTAAAATTAAAGGAAAAAAATCAAATTTGCTCTGATAGAGCTATTGGTAAAATCATGTGCACATGTAAGACAGATTTGTGAATATAGATTATACTAGAATCACTCTGATCTTTATTTCAAAATTCAGCTATGAATGGCAGTATTTTTCATTCTCTTCTATTAAAGAAAAATTTCATATATTTATTTTAGTAGTATTAGCTCATTTGACAGGTTAGGACATTTAAAACAATTACATATGTATTCTCTTAAATCAGTGTGAAAAAGATCAGCATCAAAATACAGGTTAAATTTTTTATTTACATAATCAAAACATTATGGTACAGATTGAAGGAAGAGAAAGTAGTTTTACTCACAAAGTTTCAGAGAAGTAGGGAAAATACTTGGAAAATATGTTACATTTCTATTTATGAACTCCAGCTTACTTTAATACTAAATGATATAATAATTAAATAGTTTTGATTGTAGGGAATCTACCATTGATAAGGAAGCCTTCCATTAGACCAGTTTGCTCAGAGCCCCATCCAGCCTAGCCTTGAGCACTGCCAGGGATCCACAGCTTTTCTGGGCAACTTATGCTAGTGTCTCACCACCCTCACAGAAAAGGATTTTTTCCCAATATCTATATGTAAACTGACCCTCTTTCAGTCTGAAGCCATTCCCCATTGTCCTCTCAGTGCATGCCCTTGCAAGAAGGTCCGTTGGAAAAAAAAGGACAGATTACTTGAAGAAAAATATTTTATGATGTTCCCAAAATAAATAGAAGAGAACCCGGTATTTTTTTGTGGATACTATTTCAAAACAATTAACTAAGAAAATTATAAATATATTTTCAAAACTAACAGAGCTACTCAGTCATAGCTATCTGTAAGCACCAAATGGTTACTCTTTTGTGCAGCTATTTAAAATCATATTATGTTTTGTGTTCAAAACTTACACAGCTACTTCAGATTTTGTATAATTTACTGAATATTTGGGGATTATCATGTTCATTTTGTGGAAACAGGATTTTTCCCTAATAAACACATCCTTATTCATTCCTGTTTATCCAGCTTACTAGTAAATGGATAAATAAGATTTGAAACATTTTTCTCACAGTTTTGTCTAATACAAAAAGGCGAAATAACAATACGAAAATATAGGGGGGAAAAAATTTCCCCTGTTGTTTAAAACACTTTTTCCTATTTTATTTTCTCAACTTATTAGAATGTTAGTTTCATCAAATATAATCCTTGTAATTTTGTCTTTAGATAAATTTTATTGGTCTTCTGAAAATGAGATATTTTTATTGGCTGTAGTCAAGATTTCATACCACTGCCAGTATACATGACTGCATACTTTCATCAAGCAAGTTATTTCATCACTATATATGTGCCAAATATTTATAGAAGAATATGGATAAAGGAAAACAAAATCACTTGCACATATCATAGACCTATATGATTAACAGCTTCCAGATTTTAAAATAAGGTACTTACATTAAGGAGGCTTGTTAAAGAGATTGAGACCATTATGTCTAAATTTTATCAGCTGAATTTGGAAGATCTGCAGTTTGGAACATCTTTATTGCTAATTATGTCCTGGATGATCAAGTTTAATGATAGAAGAAAAGATACCCATCAACCCACTGCCTCTAGCTCACAGAGATCAGAGAAACACAGGCAAATGGTTGGTTTATGAAGTTGTCCCAGTAAGCCTGTCTTCCCATTTGCTTCCAGAATTTAGATCAATGATGTGCTTGAAACAGAAAATAAGATTCTAGAAGAGAACGATACTTCAAACAGAGAAAAGTCCAGGTGTATTTATGAGTCAAATGAAATAAAAATAAACTTATGCCTCTGCATTTTCACAAGGTAGATCTTCTGCTTCAGTCTGTGAATCTGTGAATCACAGAATGTGACACAGTCATCTTTGGGTACTTCAGAAAATTTCCTCATTTCTAAGGCTTGGATATTTTTTAATGCAAGAAAGTACACTGGTCTCAGGAATTTCCTAACCTCATCATGTGCCAAAAGATCAATTTATTCCTTTTACTCTCTCTGTTCTACTCTTCAGAAAGCTCTTCCAACAGGACACGGCTGTTGTCCATAGTTAATTTCCTGTTAAAATCAGAAACTGAGGTAATGCAAATATCTAGTCTTCTTCACTGCTGCTTATCCAACAATCATGCAATACTTAGCCTTTGTACCGTAAACACCCATGCAATCTATCACACTTTCCATTTTAGCCCCAAGACTAAACACTGTGTAATATTGAGGTCTTGCACCAAGGAGCAGCGCAAATATATGGGTATTGTTCTAGCAACAGATTGTTAGGTTTTTGACTGTCCTTCTTGGACCCAAATTCCTCTAAGAGATTCAGACAGCAATTCAGAGTAGGCTGGAGCAGAATTGCCAGAAAAGTAAGGAAAACTCTGGCCTACAGACTCTTACCTTGCTTGAGATAATACATGGAAAAATTCCAGGATACTGAAGATTCAGATACTTTAATTTGCTGCCTTGCCTTACAGCTTGGGATCCTCTAGGCAAGTATACCTCATGTCACTTTATCATCATATTTCTCTTGTGCCAGAAAGACAGCCGCTACAGACACCACTGCTCACAGCTTAGTCTTGAGTTAGAAAAGTGGCATATTACGTGACAAAAGCTGGGTCAGAGGATTTCTCTGCCTCACATACAGTACATGAGTGAATAACTGGAAGCAATGTATCCTGAAGTATCCTGGTAAATTAAAAGGGGACAATATGAGTCTGGGAGAGGTGAAGACATAAATAAAATGGTAAGATGCTGAATTTTAATTCATATGATCTTCCACACTTTTTTGGGGTTTATTTTTATTCTATCATACATCAAATGTATTCCATAAATTATGCCTTCTTAATTTAAAGACCATTAATATCTTAAAGTGAACCTGGATTAGTCTACAGATATGCCCAAGGCCAGTATTAAGAAACAGAAATAGCTGTAAGATGGATTTGAAGGAACAATCCTCCTTAACAGCTATTAAAAACTGTCAACAAAAGCTTCAGCAAATTTCTGTTTACAGGGTGAAAGAAAAGTATATTCTTTTCTGTTGTGGCTATGTGGGAATTAATACATTTACACCAAATTTATCTGGAATTTCTGAGTGACTGGGATGTTTTCTTTTTTTTCTCTGCACCAGTTTTTGATAGGATGATAAATACTGAAATATCATTCTGGCACTTTGTAGCCATTGCACCAAAAATAGCAGGAAAACAAACAAGTCTGAAATAGAAGAGTGTATCCACGGAAACTGTGTACACAATGGTATTAAAAATTTTATGTTGAAGCAGAGAAAATAATTAGTGGGATGAGATATAAAACTCCAATTTCCACATGCCTACTAAGTCCTACAACTATATGGCCCTCTTTTATTTAGGAAAGAACACAGTCCTGCAAAATGTAGGCCATCATCTAAATGGATCACATGACCTGATTTTCTTTTCCTTTTGTCAATCTCAGAGAAATGACAAGCTGCGTAGCATGTTTAATTATTTCCCAAATAAGAATTTTCAGTATCAATGCAGAAAAGTGTGTGTAGAGTGTGCATCCAGATACTGATAAATTTTCTTTGCTGTGTCTCAGAAAAATCTTTATATGTATTAATCAATATAAACTTGTTGAGATAGCACACACAAATGCTACCACCTACTTAGCATTTTTCCAAATGTCATATTTCTCAAAATAATAAAAAATATTTATTTTAGAAACCAAGAACAAGTGAAATTATATCAGGAATTTATAACAATTCTGTATAAAACAGGGAGCGAAGAGGGAGTTCTAATATTAAAAATAAAATCAGTGCTTTATTTAAATTTGATTCTGAATTAAAAGTATAAGAATGTCATATAAAAGCCAATGACTATTTTCACTTAAAAATAAAGATGGGGGAAAAAAACCACGTTAACTCCAGTGTGTCATTTTCCTAGTGATTACACTTGTGAGTTACCTTGAAAAATACTGTCCTGACTCTGAGGACAAGTCACTCCTGATGGCCAGAAATATAAATATAAAAGAAAATAGAAGTTATCTATTGATCTGTGACACCCTGTGAGTTTAATTTAAACATGTATGATTTTTAATATTTTGCTTTTCCTTTTGCTCAAGAATATGGGAAGATAATTTGGCTTTCAGTGTCACACTTTGAGTAAGAAATTTTGTTTAGAAGCTGCAATTAAATAATTCAAAAATAATTAATTTAGAAGACATCCCATTAAATTATAACCCTCCCCATTGGTTAACTTGGTGCCAAAATGTATTGTTTAATTTATCATTCTTAGTATTTTTAGAAGGCCTCAAGGCAGGGAATGAAGCAATAATAAATAGGGAATAGTGGATAATTAGAGAAGGAAATGTGGAACAAAATTACTAAGGGCTTTAGGTGAAGTTCATTATTACTATTTAATAGTGCCCAAGAGCATTTGATCAAATTATGGATCATGTTTAAAAGTGGGCTGAGAAAAATCCTAGTGGAGGAGAGTTTTCTAACTACCACTTTCAGAATTTTGCAGTAAGTTTTAGAGAATTTATTGAGGAGTAAAAAATCAAAAAGATATTGACCAAACCTTCTATTCTATCACACACAATGCTCTAGTGAGATTTGAAGAAGACAGAGGTTCTTCATTCCCTCAGATATTGTTCAAGATGTGAGTATTACATGATTAAGGAGTAAAGCACTTCAAGAATGAGTGATAAGGTGACACATTGTAAGTAAAGCCCTTAGGGCTTTAAAGCACAAGCTGAAGTAGAATTTTTTTCTTTTTTGAATTCTCCAGGCTGTTTGCTTTTTAGCTACATCTTAAAAGAAGCACATTTTTAACACAGTTCTTTCTAGCTGACTTGTGATTTCGGGGTGATTTTCTTTTTCATTCCATCATTTTCCTTGTGCATTTACGTTATTTCTTTAATTATAGCATAACAAATATCCTGAAAATATTTTTCAACACAAACATATGTGCAAAATTACAGAACTCTTTTTCACTATTCAAAAAAATCAATATGCACTGTAACATTTTTCAGTTGGAAGACTTAAAAGAAGGAGGGAACATGAAATCTATGGCACACAGCAAATAAGTGCATTAAATTTAAGCAGTAAGAGTAAGTTTAATATATGGAATATTTGTTCATATTTAAATATGTTTTCTGAAAGTTTGCAGGTCTGATATATTAAATAATTTTAAAATATTTTTATGTCTTCTTATGCTTTAAAAAAATAGGAAAGAAAAGAAAGAAAAAAAAAAGAGAAAACCCCTTCTGATCTGTATTCACAGTAAAAGAATGGGGGAATAGAATAAGTAACTTAATTACTTCTGAAAATTTCCCTTCAAGGGGAACAGCTACATTTTCAGATATATATGTTGACTTAAAGTAAAATGATGCCTGTTAAACATGAAGAATTTTGTGGGATGGAAATTCTAATTATTCAGCAGTTCTGTTCATTAGAAAATTGAGATCTCCATCTTTGGAGATTTGATTCCATAGACACAGAAATCTGGACATTATGTTATTTTTTGTTTCTATTTTGTTGTTGTTGTTGCTACTTTTTTTTTCCTTTTTCTTTCCTCTTAAACTTTGTTAACAGCAAAAGACTCAAGCTTTTAACTAAGCTTGAGTCTTTTGCTGTTAACAAAGCTGTTTGCCTTTTAACTAAGTTTATATTACTTGGAAAACTGATGTGTTTTATTGGATGTACCACAGTTTAGCAAAGAATTCCAGTGGTAACAGCACTGGCAGTAATAATAAGGACAAAGCACTATGCACAATGTATTAAATGCCTTAATTTTTACTTTAACCAGAGAAACAGAGTGTTCCTACCTCTTTCAATATGGGAATGACTGAAAAGAAATGCTAATTTGCATAAAAAGCTGTGATATATTTACACAGTTTGAGACAGCATGATGAGGTAGTGGAAAACACCACAAGGATGTTTGTTTCACCCAGAATCACATGACAGGACAGAAAGCCTTTAGATTTGTGAAGGTCAAAGTGTTAAAAAAAAAAAAAAAAAAAAAAAAAAAGGAGAAATCTAGTTGTCAGCCAGGGCAAAGAAGACCATTATTTGGATAGATTTTCACCTAATTTCTGTCACAATGATTACTGAGCATTCTTCAAACAATCCACTGTATGTATATGCAGAAAAAGGATGGAGCAGTTTTCCTTGAGACTGTCCATAGTGCCGAATGTATCTTATTTATGGATCTCAGACAGCCTACAGCTCTGTCATAGACAGTCTTGTGTGACTTGGGCCTCCTCTCTTTTATTTCTTGCATTCAGATGCATTCTCTGATCTCTCTGTTGTATTCTGTAATGCTATTCACAGCCATAACCTTGAAAATGAATTATTTACTTTGAAGGTTGGCTGTGTTATCATGTCTCTAAATCCCTCTACAACACTTCCTACTGCACATGTGCAGGTACTTATGTCTGATTCACCACACTGGTATCGCTTCAACAATTATTTCAAAAGCATACCCTTTCTAAATAAAAACTGGAAGAAAACAGTTAAGCAGATATCTCTGGGTACTGTAAGGAAAAGGTCAGATGAGTCTAAAAACTATTGAAAAATAGCAGCACACACTTTAATTGGTTGGACTACATTATTCTGCAGTTTTTAATTTGCTTGACCAACCGCTATGACACACATCTGCAAAAACAGAGAAGTCCAAATATGCCCAAAAGAGAAAATTTTCCTTTTTTGTCTTGGGAGGAGCGTTCAGCTTCTATGTGAAGTAAAGCTGGGGTCATCACACCAATTTAAATAATGCTTTATCAATAATGTAGAATGTAGTTGATTTTAGCACTCTATTTCTTACTGTATTTTCTCTGATGTTTTTTCTTCTGAAAAATTGCACAGACAAAACTTATTTATCTTACAGTGATAATGGTGAAGATAACACTTCTTAAGTAAGGGATTTTAGCATTTTGATGCTAATTTATAATTGTTGAAAGTTTCTCAACTCATGATTTCTCCAGTTTCAGTTTCATTCCTACTGCCAATTATTCCTTTAGTCTTACTACCAGATAATTCTTTACTCGTCTTTTTTAAGATATAATTTGTTATTAAATCTTATTATTTATCCACTATCAAATTCACTTGTTTGTTCTTCTGTAGTCATTGACAATGTTCACCAATAAATCTTAGATAGCTCATTTTTAAGAGGTTTGTGAACTCCAGAACAGATTTCAGAATAGTATTCAGAAATACTATTTTGCACTAAGAACACCTTTTAAATGAAGATTACAATGGAATTTAAGATCATAGATTAAGACTTACAATGGCCTTGAAAACCTGAAATATAAATTATGTTCTTCTACATTTTGAAGTATAAAGATCAGAAAATGGATCAGTTAAAAAAAATATATTCACAAGAGTTAAGTGAATGTTTTAATATTTTTCAGAGGGAAAAGTCACTGTTACTTTTTAAAATCAAGATGACTTTAAATATGAATTATTAATCTAAAGCTACAGACAGTCAGCTGTAGATGTAATTTACATTACACATCTTAGGATATGTAACTGTTACAGTCTGCTTAATAATTAGGTCAATAGAAAGACAGTGCCTTCCAGACAGGAATAGGTTTGGGTCAGCCTGTGAAGTAATTCATCAAACTTGGTACGGTGCCTCCCAGGCAAGCAACTATTCACTTTGGTCTGGAAGAGAAGGCGGAACGTGGATATGTCTCCCAGGTAGAAAATTAAATGGGTCAGCCTTGGAGGCTGCCCAGATAGGCGACTGTTCAGCTTTACTTGAAAATGGATTAACATACTAAGGTCATTCCTGAGTACATAACTATTGGCTCCTGCTCAGATTACAAGCCATTATTCACGGACTTCCTTCCATTTGAAGGGCTGCTTATGGCAGCTTATCTTAAAAATAGATTATGAGATGGTTAGCCTTTGTCTCTAATAATAAAGTCCTATTTATCTAATAATAAAGTCCTGTTCCCTCATGTGAACACGAGTATATGTTTTACTAGGGCATAAGAAATCACTGACCCTGGTGATTGTATCTTTGCCAGGGATAGTAAAAGACATTCCCTCAACTGATATTGCCACAGCTGAGACCACATGTTAATGTATAAGAAAGATACAAAGTATACTGCTGGTAAATGAGCCTTTGGCAGGTGTGAAAGCATACAGAGCATATGCTTACCTGGAGTACACATGTTCCTGACGTGGAAGAGAACATCAAGAGCTTCATATATTTAAACTAGCTTTTTATTCATGTCCATCTGAAAACTGAAAATACTGTATTATTTGAGGAAAATACACTGAAAACTCACACAATTATTAAAGTAAGCCAGAGTCATAAAAACAGAAAACACAGGCATGAGACTTGACTGAACAGGGTAGGAGATCTGGGGGGGGAGATGAAAGGTAGCAGGTTAGTACACAACACAGCAAGATTCTTTATTCCATTTCCTCTCTTTATTTTTTTGTAAGCTCTTGTCAGTATGTTCTGTATTGTGGCTGTAAGATAGTAACATAGAACATGTTATTATTTGAGGAGAGGGAGCCAAGTGAAGAATAGAGGGCATCCAATAAATTAGAAATTCTGATGGGTCTTGCTGAGTGCCAAATGGCATGTGCGTAAATTAACAACACTGAAGGAATTCTGGCAGTGATGAATCGGAGAAAGGACAGTTTTTTATGGGAAGGCCAAGACAGATCAGGTGGTCTATGGTGCATTGAATGATGCTGCAGGAGATAGAAGGTGGTAAGAAAAAGTGGAAAATTTGGATTGAGATTAATTAGGAAGATGCATATTTCCTGTGTAACTCATTACAAACTACGATATTTTATATTGCAAGCAAATAATCTGAGACATATGTTAGGATATTTCGTAGTGATGAAGTCCAGATTTTAAAAGGGACTCTGGAAAAATATACATGTTCAAGAAAACTACCACAAAAATTAAAAATTAACATTAAAGGCTATAATGAATCAGTATCTTATGGCAGACAGCTTATTGCAATGTCTGTTAGGATTTTATACAGTGAATATTTAATGTAAATGCTTGAGATCTACCTGGAACAGACAACAGTTCCCTTTTCAAGTGAATGCTTTCATTACTAGTTAATAAGATATTTCATATATTTTGTTCTTTGCATGGTCCCCAAAATCTCAAAAACAGTACTAAGGGGAATACAGAGCAACTCTATTGTTTCACTTTTTACCCTATTTTTCCTGTTGCCAGTGCTATATTACCTATAATGTGTAAAATGGATGTTGGGCTATCTGACTGCTGTTCTCATTTCATGTCTCAGCCTTTTAAGTCTAGGTTGTTTAACCAAAAAGGATGAATGTGGTGCAGCCATGATTGTGTGTCTCATCAGTAAAAGACTGAATTTTCTTGGGTGGGATTAAACTCACGGTGCAGGTCTAAAGTTTACTGTCAAGGTCACCAGCAGTTGGCCTTTTATAGTCTAAGAGGAGAAATAGGCACCACCAGAGTGCCATTCATCAGCTGTATTTCAGATTCTGTTTTAGGCAGAACTACACCTTAAAATGGCCTTGAATTTCCTAAATGACTGAAGATTTACTGTTCAAGTGAAGGTCAAATGCCACAGGCTCTTTTAGTGCAAGAAGAGTTTTTTGTTTGCTTGGGTTACTTTTGCCATAACAAAACTTTCTTGGAAGTCTTGAAAATCTTCTGTGGAGATACTAATGTATAGTAACTGTTATTAAATAATTTAAGTAATGTCTAAAGCAGCAACTTTTCAACACCATAAACATTAATTCAGAATTCACATGTTTTTATCTATTTGAGAAATCTATGCATCTGGTGTTATTGTCTTAAAACTTTGGCCATCAGAGCCAAAGGGATTGGAAAGGTACTCAGTTACAACATGGATTAACTTCTAGTACTTTTTAACATAATCAGATAAATTAACTAATCAAAAAGAACAGTATGACTCTTGTCATAGCTATAGAATATGATGTTTACTAATTTCCTTTGTGGACAAAATTTAGAATATAGAATGAGCTATGTGCTGCTTGCAGGCAAAATCCATTCTGTATTTTATTTTGATGTATTTTTTATTGAATTATTTTCTGGGGTTCATTTAGCTTCAAATACAAATTAAAAGGTCTAATTTTAAAGCAGCTGACATTGTAGAACACCTGATATATCATTTACAGACAAAGATAATGTAGTTTTTTGCATCCCTTAAAGTTTTTGTACAAATGCCCTTGCTTTTTCTGTGAGAGACAAAAGAGTTTTTCCAAACATCTTGTTTCATCAAATTAAGATCAGGAAAAATGTGAATATTTCTTTTTTCATGTGCAAGAGATTTTTAAATCCCAAGTGTGTTATGGAATTGCCACTGGTTTCTGCAAAGTGGTATCTCTTATCAACCCATCTTGTCTATGTCAGATTTCAAAGCTTGTTGGGTAAAGGTTAAAATTATCATTTATAGGGAATTATATCCATATTTATTCTCTAGTCTTTAAAGTCACAGAAGGAATTACTCTTCCTTCAACCACAATTACTCCCAGAGTTTCTCTGGTGGAGTTGTTCTTCCTGTATTGATTCTGACACATGGTCTTCCTTGAAGATACTATAAATTGCACAATACGTGAATGCGGCTACAGACTCCTACTCCGCTCTGTTTTTTAAATTCACATTATCTAATGCCTACAGGTAATAAGGAAGTAGATAAACCTATTAATCAATAGAATTAAATTGGAAAGTAGAGGTTCTGTGGACACAAATATCCTTACCTCTACTTACAGACTTCCTTGATAAGTAGGCACTCAGCAGAAATCTGTGAGTCATTTATACTTTATATTGGCATGCCATTGCAATCAGTGTTTAACTCTTTCAGTTTTGTGGAGTTCACCTCCACTGAAGTACTAACCTCTGTTTGATGACTGTGGCACTATGAAGCATGTTCCTGAGTTCTGCTGAAGAACAAATAGGAGTATGACTGTCAATGAATAAAGTGGTATGGGAAAATAATAAAAGCAGCAAAATCAACCAGAAAAATAAACCAAAACCAAAACCAAAGAACTATCAACCCCCCCCCAAAAAAAAAACAACCAAAACCCACCACCAAAAAAAACCCCAACAAAACAAACAAAACTCCTCCACTACTAACTGTATTGTAATTCTCTGGAGGGAAAAAAAAAACAAACAAACCAGCAACAAAAATAAAATAACCCACCAGTATGAGATGATGAAATACACCTGGGAAAACATAAGCATAAGACAAAATCAGTGTAATGATGATTTGATATTTGTAGATGTGGTGCTTAGGGACATGGTTTAGCAATGGGTGTGGCAAAGATAGCCTAGTGGTTGGACTTAATGCTCTTAGGGATCTTTTCCAGCTTTAATGATTCTATGAATCTAAGATCTCCCCCTGAAACAGTTTAAGTTTCCTCTAAATGTCTATCATTCCATATTTGTTTTGCACATACAACTTTCATTAACAAAAATTTCAGGGCCCTCTCTGAATGCTATAATGGGCCCTTGTGCTGCCTAGTCCGGCGCTCCCTGTGGGACTCTTCCCAATCCCTGTCCATTGGCCCAGGAGCCTCATTTCAGCTCAGCCCAGGGTCACACGTGTCATTCCTTAGTGGTGTTGTAGGCATGCCAGACTCCAGCTCCACCACAGCCCTGCCCTGCCCCGAGGTGGGCTCCACTGAATTGGGCCCAAACCACGATCTGATCTAAATTATGCATTCCTAAGAGCAACTTTGGATTTTCTGTCAGAGTTGCATGGTTTTCTGTTCCAAATTCACCATATAGACATAAGAAGACGAACACTCTGTGATGAGTTTATAATCTTGTGATAACACTAGGTTATTAAGAATAACTCTCATTTGAAGTAAAGAAGTTCATTGAGTTCCAGGTTTCATCCACCTGAAGGCAACTTTTAGGCAACTGAGGCAACTAAGAAAAGAATATTGAGATGGATTTACCTTGTCTCACTTCAGGCAAAAGCTGTGTGCCTAGTTCAATCAGTCTGTTTGTGACTTTAGATCTGTTTGCATAGCTCTGTGAGAGTTTTATTTCTGACATTTGCCTTTGGAGAGATCCCAATTCAAATTGCTGCTTATCTGAGAAAGTTCAGTGCACTGGAATAAATTTTTACCAAAGGGTAGAAGAGAGTAAAATGGCCATTCTGCTTCACCAACTCTTCAGAAAAAACAGTCATGTCATGAACATAATGATTTGTTTTTAGTCTGTAGCTTATAATGCTTATAATAGTTGAAAGTGGTAAGAGCTTTATAGTTATGCTCTGCTGCAGCATTGCAATGAACTGCTGCAGTTCATTAGATGTACACCCCTGCCACATCTGTCACAGTTCAGGACCAATAAGAGTGTAGAGACTAAACAGACCTGAACACCAGAGCATTTAATCACAGATGTACACAGTTTTATAAATTAGATGACTTGCCAGTACTTCAGTAACCATGTGATCATTCTCCCTTCAGCTCTCACAATCTGCTCGGATGCAGGGCTGGATGGTGACATGCTGCTGTGGCCACCCAGACTGCACTGCAGCCTGGACACCTTGCCATGTCCCCAGAGTCATGTTGGTCAGCCAAACAATGGTGTAAATACATCTGGGTCATTCCTACCTTTTAATGGGGACTGTCCCACAAAAAGTCCCCTTTGTAATGGAGACTGCCCTTTCTGTAGGACCAGGAAACACCCTTTATCTTTGAAGGAGGAGGATAAAAAAAAGCAAGAGCAGATATCCCCATTCAAATGTTCCGTGTCCCAGTCAGGAACAAATGCCCGCAGCAACCTCAGAGAAAAAGGACAGAATCTTTTTCACTTGGCAGCTCCTCTTGTTTTGGGGCAAGCCAGCTCCACCACTGCTCTCCATGCATTCTTCTGCTCTATATTACAGCCTTGATGTGCAGACATCAATTTCTCTTTAGCAGGTTATAAGCACTTTTAACGAACTTCCTTTATTTCTGAACCCTTCTTCTATTCTTTCAAGATTTGTATTTTTTCCACTTAAATCTTGTATGCAAAAATGCAAATCCACACTAATGTTTCACAATTATTCCTATTTCCCTTATAAAGTCTGAAACTTACCTGAACATAGTTTTCACCATAATCCAGAATTTTCTATATTCCCCTTCTAACAGGGACATGTATTTAGGTCAAATGCTGTGTTAGGAGTCTTTTTCATCTTCCTGTGAAGGAACCAGATATGAGTCTTTCTTGCTCCCTTTCCCAAAGCCATCTGTGATTCATGCAATCACTGCCTTACTTCTGACACCAAAGGACAGTGCAGAAACTTGGATACCAATACATTTTAACCACAGATAAATGCACGCTTTTAGGACTGGTGTGGGAGGTAGAGAACAGTGCAAAATGAAGGTTTGACAAGTTGGCATTGAAGTCCCTGGCAGGCATTGTGTGATCCTGGAGCTGGGCCATAGTGTGCCCAGGCCTCTTTTTTATCCTCTTACTGGATACCAACACTGGTCTGACAAAGTAGAGAAAACAAGATGCCTGATCAGCCAGTCATGCATAAGACCTGGCTGTTGCCATCACTGGTACACTAACTCCATACCTCTGGGAAGTTCTCCGTATGTTTGCTGCTTTCTCAGTGATTGACAGGTTGTGCAGGTCAGAGATGCTCCCCTATCCTTAAAACAAGACTACTTCCCTTTCCTGTGTTAATTCACTAACACTATTGTAAACCACGCCTAACCCATGCTGGCTGCTGCAACCTCATCCAGAGAAAAGTTTAAACCACAAGGTTTTAAAAATGCATTTTAAACATTAAGTATTTTCCCATATTCCTTAGCAAGTTATTGCAATGTTTTAATTATCTTGTAGTTGACAAATTGTTACTGAAAGTACTGTGTGAATTTTTAACTTCTATTTTCAGCCTTTCAAGTTTTTTCCATCTTTTGTTTCTGTTGAATTCATCAAACATTATTGCCAAAGGTAACTTCATCAATCTCTAACCTGCTTCTGAATAAGCTGAATATTTTCTTATATTTCTCACTAATAAATCTTTTAGAAGACTAAAAATCCTTTTGTACTTTTCTAGATGCCATCTAGGAAAACTGGGCTGAAGCAGAATAGATGTCTTCATTAATGTCAAAGTCTCACCCTGATTAGTTTGAAGAAATGGGAAAAATTTCTGAAGTGTATGAAGAGATTTAATGGAGTGGAAGCCACACAGAGGTAGTTACAAGGTAACATACACAAATACATCTTTCATTTTATTTTTCTTGTTTTTTCACTTTATTTTATTGATTAGAAACTCTAAAGTAGTATTATGAACTATATAACAGTTAGTTTATTTTAAGGTCCAGGGACCAAGCTAGTCCCATTTGCTTTAGTCACTGAGGCATAACAATTAATAAAAGAACTGGCTTAGGTTTTTAACAAACTTAGATGTCAAAACACTATTTAACCCAGGTATGTTTACACTGCTCTCAGGAGAAAAAGAAAATTGTTCCTTATCTCTGCATAAAAAAATAGTGTAAATGCATTCATAACTCTATTTTAAATATTAATAAAATACATAAGGGCATGTAAGTGTCCTAGTAGACGTGCCAACTCTGTCAGGATCCAAACTTACATAGGTCCAGACCTACCCTATTCAGCCTTGTAGATAGATGTCCCTGTGGGTAATAATCTTTTCCAAGTACTGTAAGCCAAGCAATGTGTTCCTTTGGGACACTCCTGTTAGAGTTAATCTAACAGGATGTGTCGAGGGCCTGATCATTGGCATGCAGTCACCTATACTGCAAAATTGCCAGCAAAGTCCCTAATATCAGCAACTTTCTCCCGGCCAAAACTGAGCCAAGGATCATTCCCCATAGCAATTTGAACATAGCTGGTCTATTTAGGAAGGAAAGAGAGTTTAGTTGCAAAGAAAACTACTCTGCTGTGCCAATTAGCCTGAGGTCCAAAGAGTCCCTGGACTATTTTATTTATTAACATAGCCAGAGTAGTGGTATTTGCAGTTGTACTTTTCTACAGACTGTTTTTAGTGACAGATCTTTCTCCCTTTTTCTCATGTGAAATTACAATAAATATTTACAACTTCTAATAAAACTATCAGGAGAAAAATCTTATACTTCTCAATGGACCTTACCTGCTATTTGGTTACAGCATTATACATGACTATAGAGGTCTTCTGAGAAATATATCCTTATTAAGAAATTGGAAACCCAACTTTCATGTCATTGTCCTGTACAAACAGAACAGATTTCTTCTTTAATAAAAATTATGCTAAACCTCGTGATCAGATAGCAAAAAACTTGAAAAAAATAAGCAACTCCTCAAAACTTCCTTGAATTTTCTTAATTAAAATGTCATTGTCCTGCATACAGTACATGTGAGACAATCATTAAAATCTTTTAAAATTCAGACTAGAATATGCGATTACTTAATTGACAAAGTTCATTAGCTATGGACTTCACTAATAGAAATAACTTAAACAAGAAAAAAAGCTTAAATCTGAAAAATGCAATTAAATAGTACAATATAGAATTTTTTTTCTTTCATGATTATCAGCAAAAGAAAGAAAAAATTCAAACTCTAAACAAACCCTACAAGGCATTGCATAATCTACTTTTCTTTATTTTCTTCCTCTTCTTTTTCTTATTCCTCTTCCTCAACATTCATCTTAACAATTCCTTTTCTTTTTCTTTTTTTCTTTTTCTCTTTTTCTCCTTCCTTCCTTCCTTCCTTCCTTCCTTCCTTCCTTCCTTCCTTCCTTCCTTCCTTCCTTCCTTCCTTCCTTCCTTCCTTCCTTCCTTCCTTCCTTCCTTCCTTCCTTCCTTCCTTCCTTCCTTCCTTCCTTCCTTCCTTCCTTCCTTCCTTCCTTCCTTCCTTCCTTCCTTCCTTCCTTCCTTCCTTCCTTCCTTCCTTCCTTCCTTCCTTCCTTCCTTCCTTCCTTCCTTCCTTCCTTCCTTCCTTCCTTCCTTCCTTCCTTCCTTCCTTCCTTCCTTCCTTCCTTCCTTCCTTCCTTCCTTCCTTCCTTCCTTCCTTCCTTCCTTCCTTCCTTCCTTCCGCCACTTCCTTCCTTCCGCCACTTCCTTCCTTCCGCCACTTCCTTCCTTCCTTCCTTCCGCCACTTCCTTCCTTCCTTCCTTCCTTCCTTCCTTCCTTCCTTCCTTCCTTCCTTCCGCCACTTCCTTCCGCCACTTCCTTCCGCCACTTCCTTCCTTCCTTCCTTCCTTCCTTCCTTCCTTCCTTCCTTCCTTCCTTCCTTCCTTCCTTCCTTCCTTCCTTCCTTCCTTCCTTCCTTCCTTCCTTCCTTCCTTCCTTCCTTCCTTCCTTCCTTCCTTCCTTCCTTCCTTCCTTCCTTCCTTCCTTCCTTCCTTCCTTCCTTCCTTCCTTCCTTCCTTCCTTCCTTCCTTCCTTCCTTCCTTCCTTCCGCCACTTCCTTCCTTCCGCCACTTCCTTCCTTCCGCCACTTCCTTCCTTCCTTCCTTCCTTCCTTCCTTCCGCCACTTCCTTCCTTCCTTCCTTCCTTCCTTCCTTCCTTCCGCCACTTCCTTCCTTCCTTCCTTCCTTCCTTCCTTCCGCCACTTCCTTCCTTCCGCCACTTCCTTCCTTCCTTCCTTCCGCCACTTCCTTCCTTCCTTCCTTCCTTCCTTCCTTCCTTCCTTCCTTCCTTCCTTCCTTCCTTCCTTCCTTCCTTCCTTCCTTCCTTCCTTCCTTCCTTCCTTCCTTCCTTCCTTCCTTCCTTCCTTCCTTCCTTCCTTCCTTCCTTCCTTCCTTCCTTCCTTCCTTCCTTCCTTCCTTCCTTCCTTCCTTCCTTCCTTCCTTCCTTCCTTCCTTCCTTCCTTCCTTCCTTCCTTCCTTCCGCCACTTCCTTCCGCCACTTCCTTCCGCCACTTCCTTCCGCCACTTCCTTCCTTCCGCCACTTCCTTCCTTCCGCCACTTCCTTCCTTCCTTCCTTCCTTCCTTCCTTCCTTCCTTCCTTCCTTCCTTCCTTCCTTCCTTCCGCCACTTCCTTCCTTCCGCCACTTCCTTCCTTCCTTCCGCCACTTCCTTCCGCCACTTCCTTCCGCCACTTCTGCCACTTCCTTCCTTCCGCCACTTCCTTCCGCCACTTCCTTCCGCCACTTCCTTCTGCCACTTCCTTCCTTCCGCCACTTCCTTCCGCCACTTCCTTCCGCCACTTCCTGCCTTCCGCCACTTCCTTCCGCTACTTCCACCACTTCTGCCACTTCCTTCCGCCACTTCCTTCCTTCCTTCTGCCACTTCCTCCCTCCCTCCCTCTCTCCCTCCCTTCCTCCCTCCCTTCTCTTATGTCTTTCTTTCTCTCCTTCTTTCTCTTTTCTCATTTCTTCCTTCTATCCCTTTCTCTCTGTCATTTTTTCTCCACCATTTTTTCTCCCTATTTCACTCACTATTTTTACTTTCTTGCCCTACTCCCTTGACTCTACACTCTACTGCAGCTTAGTAGTTCATTGAGTTAGTTTGAAGAATATGCATGATTTGTCCCATGAGTTCCTTCAATAATCATTTTTGCTGTCTGCCTCTACAAAAGACGGATCTGTGCTCTCTGACCAGATGGAAATAGTCTTGGGAACTGACCTTGTGTATGTAAATAGAGAAGGTGAATATGGTTAAAAGGATGCATACATTTTCACTTAAAATGGTCTTAAGAAGTGGATGTTCTACAGTGGTTGTCTTGTGACCCGCAGATACTGAGGTATGTTGTTAGTGAGATATACACTAATGGAGGTCAAAGTGCCAATTACCAACTTGTTAATTTCTCCCTTAATTATGAGAAAATTTGTCTCATGAGAAGTTTCCAGGTTTGCACGTGACAAACCTCGTCATGTATTTTGTTACTGAATGTTGTTTCCAGCAAAGTATTTACTCTCAAAATATGCTAATAAATTTTAAATTACCATAGAAATGGAGTTGCTTATTTTAAAATTGCAGGATGGGTTTATATAAACAATATCAAAATATGTCTCTAGAGAAATGTATATAATTTTCCTAAAGGAACTTAATTAATTTGCTTAGATTTCATATCCACTCTTTTTACTCTGGGGACACTTAAAATGCAAATATTAAAAATTCTTTTTATTTTGGTGGAGTTACAGATTTGTCAAAGTGTCTACATTTCTAGAACCCCAAAAAGACAATCCATACAAATGAGAATGGAAAGAGTTTCAATTTTCAATCAGATTACAATTCTCTTCTTTCTTCAAACACAACAGAGGTACACTGTTTGAGAATCTCACCCTAAAGACAATTAAAATAAAATATCTGTTAGAAAGAAGGAAAAGACAAATAATATATGGAGAAGTAACACCTCAATTTCCTATGGTAATATTACTTGCAGAGAAGGGATGCTGTGTTTGTGTCCAGCAATATACTGCTGATGGTAATTTAGCCCAGTCTGTCATTTAAACTGACCTTACAAATGTGTAGAGGCGCAAAAAGAACATTGGAGAAGAATTTGCTTTTGTCACATGAGGATAAGTTGGTTAGTTTTTTGGAATAAAAGATCATGAATTTCTTTCCTTTGGATAGAATTCATTTGAACTGATTTGTATCTGACAATCAAAAACCTGAGGCAATCACCACTTTGTAATCAATAATGAGAAGTTCACACAACTAGAGAATGATTTATCTACTTTATATAAATCAGTCTAAAAGCTGGAAGCATCAAACCGGGTAGAGATATTTGTTTACTTGAAGTGAAAAAAACCCCAGTAAGTTTACTTGAACCCAGTTGTTTAAATTACAGTTAAAGGCATATATGGTGCACACAATGTCCAGCTTTCTATGATTACAATTTCATGATTTCCGATTAAGAGGTACTAATGCTTTCTACCTTCACCCGTCAGTTCAAAACCAATTTCCCTAAATTGATTTTGAAAATTGATTCGAGGCATGCCAAGGGGAACATAAAACTGCCACAACATGGCTCCCTCCACATCTTTATTCTTTGAACCAGCCATAGCCCAAGGCTGCTTTTACTGCTCTGCCAATGGTTAGGGTTCAGGTCAGGGTTAGGGTTTCGCATAACCTTAGGTTCATTATCTTTAAGCTGAGTCATATGTCATTTCCTCAATATATTGTATTTATTATCAAAAAGGTTAGCTTTTCAAAACTCTAATTATACATATAGAACGTATGAAAGATACAATATACACAAAGATAAATATTCTCAAGTATTTTATTTTTTTAATGGATAGCATATTTTATCTAAAAACTTAATCCAATTGGGTTCAAAACTGGGAGAACGTAAGTTAGAATAACATAGAGTGATGGAAAATATGAAAAGGAAAAGCAATGGCATCAAGACAATCAGTCACTCTTTTCATTAACAGTCTAGATTCTACAACATGCATATTTCTTTATATTCTTTGAACTATGATGTGGCAAATCACCCCAAAGTGCTTTTAGGCGTATAGCTTATTTTAAGAGCTCAGTCTTTGATTTTGTTTGCTGATTCAAATAATTTCATTGTTCATATGAGGATGTGTGCTTCTTTTCAGAGAAGTTAAATAAACTGTGCAACCCGTCTGAGGTGTACTTTGATTCTGTATTATTAGCTTACACACACATAAAAATATAATTCAACATCTATGTCAGTACAGATTTCTGCTAGTAAAAACTAGAGGTTGTCGAACCATGAGTTTAACCTTTACTCAAGTGTTCTGTGACAGATGGACTGGATGTATGGTCCCAGCTCTCTCCTGACATACCCCTAAGTGGCAATTAGTTCACCTCGTACGTAGCTTCAGCTGTTCTGCGCTGACAATGATAACCAATAATACAAGCTCTACTGGCTTCACTAGATTGACACCAGCTGAAACTATGATGCTGTGTTCCCAGAGAATTAACATAATAATAGCTACTGACATTTTAAGTTTATAATAAATTTTGTAGGGAAAACGTACTATGATATAAGAAAAAAAAAAAAGTAGACATTCAAATGACATAACCAGTTTCCTGAGCTTATACATGTGCAAATAGGTTCAATAAGTTAATATTTTAGGGGGTTGAGGTGAAGTATTTTGTCCTCCTTTCAACAATTCACATTTGCACAAACATCTTTAGATATTTAATGTCTAAGTCCTGTCACACTGCTGGAGACATCTCTGATTGTGTCAGAAGAGGAATTCCAAAAAAAGCTGTATCAAACCCTAGCCTGGGAATCACACATTTTTGAAATAACTGCAAAATCTTATCAAGAATCTTTCACAATCTTCTGTCCTGAGCCTTTTACTTTAACTTTACTCTTTTCACATGTTTCTCTGACAGTTAAAAACTATTCTTTGATTATTTGGCACTAATGCTATTTAGTGGTTACAGGAGTTCACAAATATCAAGGAAGTTTTTAAAACCAATGGATGGACTGCAACTTTCACAAAATATGCAAGTATGTCCACAGATGTCAATCTTCCCTTGAGGATTGCTTGAAAAGCTATTTTTTTCTTGTAAGCTGCTAGTTATGAAAAATGGTCCCCAGAACAGCATCTATTATTGAGTTTTTCAAGTAAAAAAGAAAAAAAATAATGGACATCAGTTATTTGACTGACTCTTCAGCTCTTTCTTGGTAAAGTAAAAAATACTGTAAATTTAAGGGCAGTGGTTGCTGCAATTAATTGATTTTGATTTGAAGGTATTAAAATAGATTATGCTATGCCTGGATCACTTTTGATGATCTTGTTAAATTTGAGAAATAACAATTCAGTATTTGAAGATAAAAATTTGGGTATTGCATCCTAAAATAAACTGACACTTAAAAAAGAATTATAATTTAATGAGATGCAGTCAGCTCTTGATAGTGGTAGAAAGATAGTGGCAGTTCATCATACTGATATTTATCTCCTCAGCCCCCACTTGCTCCACATCCTGACCTTCTCTTCCCTCAGCAAAGACTGGAAAATAAGATACTTATGTACCTGTCTTCTCTTTCACAGATGTTCTTCAGCATGCCCACTGTCTGTCATCTCCCCACTTCAAAGGTGGACTCTGCTTTTGCTGACCATGTAACCTCCCATACTGTATGCACCTGGATAAGGGAAGGTAGCTATTGCACGGTGATCTCTGTCCTGAAATGGATAGTGTGTCCCTGGAACCCAGAGCTGTGGCTCTGACACAACTGACTAATTTCCTGTTTCAAATATGCTCTCTCCTTACTTGTACTTTCATCATTGGGCAGAATAAAGGCACTACCATTATTTTGGAATACCAGGCAACATCCATTCAACAAAACCAATATGTATGGCTCACCACATAAAAAGTCCTTTTCCAGCTAACCTCAAGGGCAAGGACAATGCTATTTGTTTTTTCCCTTGCCTTTTTTGTCTCTAACTGAAACATGTGTCCTTAAACTCGTTATTTTTCAAGTTATACTGTGCACTACAAGTTAAAAATAGCAAAATGTCAGCTCAACTAAGAACTAAAGCACATACAAATAAGTCTTGGATGCTTTTTCTTCAGATACCTGGATTTTTTCAGATGAAATTACATGTCCAACACATACATTTTGAATACTCTTTGGATCAATGATTTAAAAAAATTTCTGGTTTTTCCCCTTACTCATACAATTCCCTTCCTTGGTTTTGATTGAGTCTTCTCTGAAGTACCTCTAGGCATTAAAGTAAGCCAAGTGCAGTTGGCGCATTGGAATGGAGTCATTAACTGGAGTCAATTACTTGCACACAATTATCATGTAAATTACTTACTAAAACTATTTTACATGTTTCCTGCTTAAAACTACATTTATTTCTCTATTCTTGATCTTTCTTCTATTACTTTGAATATAATTTCTGACGACTGACAACAGGTTTTTAAGCTACTGATTTTGTTCGTTGTCAGCTTGGCCATTTTTGTGCTTTTATTTTCTCACCAACTTGGACTCTGAACAAACAATATTTCTTACACCTCCCACTCCCACCTCATTAAGCATCCACATTCTTAAGGAGAAATCACCTAACATAATCAAACTCTCAAATATTTAAGCCAAGTCTAACGGTTTAGTTTGCATAACAATAACAGTCATTGTTTACTCTGGGATGTCACTGGTGAGATGTCTTTATGACATAATATTATTTTTATATTAACTATATCAATTGACATTCTATCCCATTTAATTCTTACTCTAGAATTGTCTTGTAGACTAATTGGTATTTCCCTCATTTTATCTCCTTATACTTATTGACAACCACCCTGTTTCTCCTTCAAATATTGATGAACTAAAACTCCAATTTTCTACCTTTTCAATATATGATATACTATTAATTCATTCAATATTTTAATAGGTCTACTTTATAGATAATATATATATAAGTTTGGAATTACATTTTTCTGGAGCATGCACAGTTTTGTGGTCTAGTTCTTGTAATTGATTTTTAATGACATTTCATTTTTTTTTAATATATTGACAAGTGTATCATAGAAAACATTTACAGACAACTAGATTTTCTCCTTCCAGCAGAACAGTTTTTATGGTATTCCTCCAACAATTTCTTTGACTCCTTAAGTTTAAGTGATACCTTTGCTTTCTTTGTATAATTATTTGGTGATTTAATTTATATAGTTACTTCCCTTTTGTTTTGTTTCTGTCTGTCTGAAGAGATAATGCAGTTCATACATGCAGTTCTGACTGTTGTTCTAGGCTTCTGTTGCCATTCCACTATCCCTTTATAGCGTATATACTAGCATTACAAGTTCCTCCTTTCGCTTTTTTTTTAACTTCTTACATTAACAAAAAATGAAGCTTTCTTGCCAACCACCTTCTTTGTCTTATTATCACACCTGAGAATCTTAGCAATGGTGGTATTGTCTTTCTTCCCTCTGACCATTTCATAAAATCTATGAATGATAGAATCATTTGTGTTGGAAAAAATCTTCAAGGTCATGGAGTCCAAGATCTGAACACTGCCAACACTACTAATGTCCCTAAGTGCCTCATATAGAGAGCATCGGCTGAGAAAGACCTCTAAGATCCTCAGCTCTGACTGTTAACTCAGCACTTCCAAGTCCACCATTAAACCATGTCCCTAAGTGCTATATCTATGTATGATTTAAACACTTCCAGCGCTGGTAGCTCCAACACTTCTTGAACAGCCCATTCCAGTACCTGACCACCCTTACAGTGATTAAATTTTGTCTTCTATCCAATCTAAACCTCCTAAAATGGCACAACTTGAGGACATTTCTGCTTGTCCATTTGCCTTTTACTTTGGAGAAGAGACCAACATCCACCTCATTACAACCTCTTCTCAGGCAGTTGTAGAGAGTTATAAGGTCTCCCCTGAATCTCCTTTTCTCCAGAATAAACAATCCCATTCTCGCAGCTACTTCTCATCAGACTCGTGCTCTAGACCCTTCACAAACTTTGTTACCCTTCTTGGGACTTGATCCAGCACCTCAATGTCCTTTTTGTAGTGAGGGACCCAGAACAGGACACAGGACTTGAGATGTGGCCTCACCAGTGCTGAGCACAGAGAGAAAATCTCTGCTATGATCCTCCTAGCCAGACTATTTCTGATGCAAGCCATTATACCATTGGTCTTCTTTGTCACCTGAGCACACTGTTGACCAAAACCCTCATGTACTTTTCTACTTTTTCCCTTTTCTGTTACTGACACTATCTATCTGCTACTGTTCCTTTATTCCCTTATGCAACATTTTTTCTCACATCACAAGCATTAATAGCAGCATTAGAAGTTGCTTTCACCACTTTCTCATCTCCTCTTGTTCTCCTGTTTGCTAAACATCATTATCCTGTGCTAACCTTGAAGACTGAAGACAGTGCCATGGTCCTTTCTAATCTCTACTTTTCTATGATTTTGTCATCCAAACCTCTGCAAACCTCTGTTTTTTTCAGCATCTCTCAGACTCCTCATTAATTCTAAGAGGAGTTTCCCACTGTAGTGTTTCCCAGCTAAAAGTCTCATTCATAATTTCTCAGTTCTTCCCATCACTCCTTAATAATTTTAGCACTCTTTTTGAACCTCCAGATTCACCGCAGATCCAGGACTGGTTTTTGCGGCTGGGTTTTTTTTTTCCTTAATAAACACTTAGCAGTTACACAGTCCTTAGTGGTCCCTATGAATTCCAGCCTTCTATGTTCCATTTACCTCCAGACCACCTTGTCTTAAACAGTCTTTGGGTATTTCTAAGTCATGAGCTCAAAAAAACAATTGCCAATCATGCAGATTAAAAATATATAAATCTTACACCCTTACACCCTTAAAGAATCTATTAAACTTACACCCTTAGACCAATATAAATGAACATTTCAGGTACTTGAAATGCAGAACACAAGCACCTCTTCACTTGACAAAACCCTACTCCTTCTATAGCCAGACTTGAAATGTTGCTATATTGGGTCAGTCTGAGATGGAGTTCACTTTCCCCAAAGCAGCCTTCAGAGTGTTGTACATTTTAGTGCTAAGTGGAAAGGTGTTGTCAATGCAGCAGTGTTTGGCTGCTGCTGAGCAGGGCTGGCACAGCATCAGCGCCATCTCTCCATCATTCCAGCCTCACCAGCAGGCTGAGGGTGGGCAATATCTTAGGAGGGAACATAATCAGGACAACTGACCCAAACTGACTGAAGGGAAGTTCCCCACTCTATGATGTCTGTTCAGAAAACAAAAACAAAAACAAAAACAAAAGCAACAAAAAAAAAAAAAACCCAAAAAAACCCCAAAAAAACACCACCCCCAAAAAAACAAACCAAGCCAAAACAAAATGCTCAGAGAAAGGAGAAGGAAGCAGGGAAGGAAATAAACTTCTTTGAACTAGGGTGAATGAAAATAACCTTGCAAAGGTTTCACTATGTAAGAAACTCTTAAAACAATGAGAATTCTGCAGAAATAAAGAATAACTTAATCATTCAAATGTTATTTGGCTGATGTTAAAACGTCAGCAGGAGGAGCTCATAATTTTAATTTTAATCAGTTGCTTAATAATCCTTCAAAACAGTGTCTCTTATATAAAACCTGTTTGTACAAATCCCGTTGGTCTTTGGACACAGCATATATCTGAATATTACTGAAATAAAACATTTAAAATTTAACAAATGTGATAGTTGTCTCTTGGGGAGGAGCAGCTGGACCTCTGGATGTAACCGCTGTTAGAACTTACTGCCTGAACTAATTGACCTAGCTTTCCTAGCTCAAAGGCTAGATTAGATTAAAAAATGATTTGTAGTCCAGTCACTATGGAGGGCGAGAAAACCACACAAATTTGTGGGTTATGTGCATATTCACATAATGTTTTTATTCAATATTTATCCTTGGGTATTGCCTAGTCTGAGTATGGCTTTAAAAACCTGCTTCATTTTTACTACAGAAAGTTTACTCATTTTAACTTGCTTCCTAAGATGTTTGGAAGAGTCTGCACTTAACTTTCTACCTTGGACACAGCTCTAAACCAAATCCACTGATCCAAAAATTAGTTTCATGGAGAAACACACTGATGAGAGAAGTTAGAGATGGGAAGAGTCTATTAAGGCATCCTCCAGGCATTATAATCATGCATACACTCACTTGAGGAAAATGCCTGGAGCAGAAAATTGCACAATATAGATTTATAAGGTTCTTATGTGTAGCAGTAAATAGGCAGGATTTAAATTTAAAACTGATAAAAGGATATACTTTGTTGCACATGCATAATTAGCCTAGAGAGCTCATTGCCACAAAAATATCACTGAGGCCTAAAAGATTAGCAGAATTTTAAAAAGGATTAAACATTTATATGGATAATGAGAGCATTTACATTTGCATGGAATTAGAATTATTTCTTTGAAACAAAAAGTTACAAACTAGCTTATTTGAGGACATAAACCAAAATGTAGTCATCAAGAATATGAAGAAATCTCCCACTCAGTAAAATTATTGCAAAATTGCTCATTTCAACTTCTTTATGAGCTTGTGGTTCTAGTCCCTGGCAGCAACAAGATACTGGACTACATACAAAGACTGCTTGATCCAAAATGGCAATTACCAGGCTCCTATTGACTTATGTTATTGACCTCATGACCTCATGGGTACTATGGTGGAAAAACAAAGGTTTTATCATTCGAATTTGTTCATGAAGAGATAAAGGCGGCATGCAGACATGGAAATGTCTTATAGTAAACTCCTCTTTCTTCTACAGGAGGGAATGCTTTTGGGTAGATGCAGGGAGTATTTAATGACTGAGTGGCATAGAAATAGAATTATTGGCAAGAACAAGTTAATGACCAATTAAGTATAAAAACAAAACTAAATTACTTGCATTCGTACCTAATTTAAAACTGTAATTGTAATCCAGGTAATGGAGCTCTGCTGGAAGTGTTCTTAGCACTCCCCTAACAAAAAAGTCATTACTGACTGGCCTGCTGCTTCATATAATTGCTGTGATAAGCCACCACAAATATAATTGGCTTTAGCTTAAAAAAACCCCCTAAATCAAAAGACTTAATGGTAAAGCAAGAAGTATAGTTATACTTTGACTTATGTATTTATATCAATTTAAGGAAATCATCAACACATATAGTATCCAGACATTTTTACTAAGCCAGAAAATGTAAAGAAATTATCTTAAACAATCTTTAAGAAAAAAATACAATTTTCCATAAACTGTGTTCCTTTTGAACACTGAAATTACTTCAATGAGCACTTTAGTCTATTAAAGCCAAAAGGACTTCAGATCAATTTCTGTACTCTTTGGCGAGTTCTGCTATTTGTATACAGTCTGAGAAGCTTTCTAGTCCTAAACAGACTCTGATGAATTGTGTATATTTCCTGTGCTTTCATAGATACCCAGTGTCATGCTCTATTCAAACAAATACGTATGTGAGGTAGTGATAGATAAATACCTCAAAACCATCGACTATGAATATCCAAGGGAAAACCATAAAACCAGAATTTTATTCTCTTTATTAAGATTCCCCCCTGAACACTACCACCAATTCCCCTTCTTCTGATGCTTGTTCTAACAAGGAAATTTGTCAGTGGAATTTTTCCAGAAACACACATTTTTAAATTAATATTAAGCATAGTCATGATAAGCTCATTTAATTATAAAAAACTGCAGTCAGCCAGTGAAGAGCTAATCACATAACATGTGATTTGTGTGTCCAAAAAAACCTAACCAAAGGGATTTTAAAAAAATCAGTTTAAGCTTCTACAATTAGCAATTTATCTAGACACTCTTGTGTATTCCTCTGTGGTCACAGACAAAAACATATTCTACACGAGCTCCTTGCTGTTCCAATGGCAAATTGTATGGATCAGTTAGCATATTTGGAAGTCTGAAACTCCAATTTCAAATAAATACATAAATAAATTCATACATAAATAACTAAAGAAAGCAAAAAAATTACATGGGGGAAGGGGCAGAAATATTGCAAAAATATGATTTACAGTAAATGGCACTTGTTCTATTTGCCTTCATTTATCTAGCCCTGGTTTTATTGTTCATAGGAACAAATTTATATAACAAATTGAAGTAAAATTCGTAAGTTAAGACTTAAAAAAAAAGTTATAATGTGATATTTTATTTCAGTTTGTTGACATCTTTATTGTAAATATTCACACTTTTTACGCAATTTTATTAATTTTAAAAATATTGCTGTATTGTTTTAGGAAAAAATAAAAGTAACTTTTTCTTCAGTATTCTATAAAAAAAATCTCTAATATTATTTTGAAGACATTTTATATTTTGAATTTTCATGGTTTTTAATTTTAGATTTTGAAGAAATTCAGAAACCTTAGGTATGTTTTTGTAGATAATAGATATCAGTGTCATTTAAGGCTTTTGATAAAATTTTATAGATTTTTTTACTAGGAATTCCTAAAATTCTTCTTAATATCCTGAAAGGTACACCTACCTTAGCAATTCAATCTACTCTTGCAAATGCTTTGGAGCATGTTGACCTTCGAGCATGAAAGAAGTTCCACCAACACTAATGGATTTTGGATCAAACCATGAAAAGAGCAGCCATCCAAAGTAGCACTCCTCATCACCACTGTACTGTATCTGTTAATTTCTTATATCATTAACACAAAGAGCCAACCATTGATAAAGGTTACAATGTCAGTGTGAAGAAATTCAGGAGTAACTGCCTTAAAAATGCTATGTCTTCAGAAATATATCATACACTGAGTAAAAAGTGGTCTGATCTATTGTTTTCTCTCATGTATAATATGATAGTACTAGTTGTTATTTATCTTCTTTTTTATACAGAGAAACATCAGATGATAGTGAATGACTGATTAATGTGTATATATTTTAAATATTGATATTTAAAATATAAAAAATACTGAACCTGGACCCCCCTACTAAGCATAGAAACACAATGGAGGAAAAGATGTCCTAATCCCTGAGGTGTCCTAGTATCCTCATGGGATGCTTCTCCTGACAGGAGCCTGTGTTGTGTTTGGTGTTTTATGTGTGGAGACGTGAGTTTGGACTCCATGTTCTCAGAAGGCTGGTTTATTATCTTATGATATACATTATATTAAAATACCACATTAAAACTATACTAAAAGAATAGAGGGAAAAAATTAATCAGAAAACTAGAAAAAACAAGAATAAATTGTATAACAAAATCTTATAACTGCTTACAGCCTCGACACAGGTGGCTGTGATTGGTTATTGAGTAAAAACAATACACATGCATCAATCACAGATGCACCTGTTGCATTCCACAACAGCAAATAGTTATTGTTTACATTTTTCTCCTGAAGTTCTTCAGCTCCCCAAGAGGGAAAAATCCTAACAAAGGATTTTTCATAAAATATCATAACTACAAGCCTGCACTAGGACAAGCTTTCCACAGGCTGCAGCTTCTTTTAGCACATATCTGCCTGCTCTTGCCTTGGGTTTCCTATGGGCTGAATGAGGATCTCTGCTTCACTGTGGGCCTCCATGGGCTGTAAGGGAGCAGCTGCTTCACAGTGGTCTTGTGCATGGGCTGTAGGAGAGTGTCTGCTAGAAAAGCAATGCCTGATAGCTCCCTACATGAGAAGAGCAAAGAGCTCATCAGTTGCTGGACTTGAGGATCTTAAAAGTCTCTTCCAACCTTGACGATTCTATAATATGTGGTGCCAGCTAGCAGAACCATATCTTCAAGAAGTAGATATTGCTGTTTTCTGAAGTAATATTCAACAGATATCACGTGAGTCAGTAATCTCTCTTTATTTCTCTGCCACAACCACTGAATTAATTTGCTCATTAACAACTCACCAGACTTTGTGTAGCTTATTTAGAAGTAAAAATGTCACTCAAGAGGTAGTGACACTGATGAAATTTTGATCACTGCTGTATGCTATGTGTAAACAACATCATTTAAAAAAAACACCAAAAATCAACATCACCCTAAAAAGCCTAACCTCTATTTGTTGGTTGCTCAAGCTTTAAAATAGGTTAAACTATTGTGTCCTTTCTGTGTAATAGTTCAAATATACAAATCCATATATAAATTTGCATTTTCACTTTCATGATTCATTTAGGTACATAGTATCTTCACCCACAAAGATCCATGATCTCTAGAAATTGTTTCATGGACACCAATTAATTCTCCTAATCTTATTTGCTGACCACAAAAAGCTATTAATGCCCTTATGAAATGTGTTATGAAAAAAGAGAGAAACTAATTCTGTCTTTACAAAATTTGTATGATGCAATACTTTTTAATGTTGTTGTCTAGGTCCATAGAAATTCAGGAAGTCATCGACCTCAATTTTTGTTACAGTGTTTCTCAGTCCCCAGAGTGTTGTTTATTCTCTTCTTCATTAGAATCTAAAATAATTTAAAACTGTTCCTGACCTAGCTTTTGTGGGTTTTATTGGGACAATGATGCATAAGAGAATTCCAGCAGAATGGAATGAGGAACAAGGATTGTAGAGTAAGAACAAGTCACTAGGTGGTAGACACACTAGGAATTATATGTCTCTCTAACAGAGGCATTGACTTAACACAGTGAACAATGTAGAAGACTAAATAAGAATAAGATAACCTTGTTTAATGCTGTTATGCTATTTTTGCTACCTTTCAAAAGGAGATTTTGTTTTTACTTGCTAAATTTCATCTCATTAATCAATTAGGTGTTTACTTGTTAAGTATTCATTTAACAGATCCAAGGTCAATGAAGGTTATCTACATCAAAGTATATGGAACTAATTCTCTTCTTTCAAAATAAAAAAGGGTCTAGACTTTATTTTCTATGAAGAAAAATAAGGTATTGATAATTTTGTTTTACATAACTAAAGCAATTGTGAGAATGTTCTTCATGGTTCTGTATGTCTGTGGTGTGTTGGAAACATATATACCAAGAGGCTGATTGCAGCTTTTGCTATTTGAAACTCTAAGTGTTCTTGCACTTGAATGAATTTGCACAATTCAGGTATTGCTCTAAATTATGACTCTAGGCTGTGATTCCCCAGGGGATCACACTTTAGCTGGGAATTACCCAAACAAATCTCATTCCATCTCCAGCTTGCAAACAACCTGATCACATCACACAAGAGGAAAATATGTGTATGCTACGCTAAAGAAAAGCAAAAGCTACTAGGAAAGGCTTCTGAGTTAATCTAATTTGCAAAACAATCTTGTTTTCAGTAAAATTGCAATCACTGACAACAGCAGAAAATCTGGTTCCACAAATTCAGCACCAGTGAAAATTTTCAATTTGACTGAAGCATGCAGTCACTTATACAATAAATATGTAATTTGTGTCTAACCTATACAGATTCATCAATTCAATTTGTGGTGAGTTTACAGAATTATATTTTTTATTTTTATAATGTAGCACAAATCTTAAGCCATTGTAAATATTTGTCTTTAACTTACAATTTAGTTGATTCTAGCCGAAATTTTTTCTATCAGTTTTAAAGGATCGAGAGTGAGTTGTCACAATAGTCCTCCTTTAAGTACCTTCAAAAAATAGGCTTCCCTCTTCACTGCTGCCCACTCCTATTCTTTCTTTTACATTTTCAGGTTTAAAACACAAGGCTCAGTGATATTGAGCAGGTTTTATCTCTCTCTTTTTCTAGACTTATAAGAAGATCAATCCATTATTTTCACTGAATACAAACTGCTATTATGAAGTTTTTATTAAGACTGAAAATGTTCAGCATATTGCTTCAGGAGCGGAGTTTCCTCCACGGTTGCCTGAAGCTTTTCTAGTATATATACCTTTCCCCTATGTTGTCTAAGGGCCTCATATTGTTTCAGTATCTATGAATTCATAATTCTTCATTTTCTTTCTCAGATGCCACAGAGCATGAAATGTGTGGAATGTCTAATTTCTTATCCTGAAGATAAATTGACAGGAAGAACATCTTCCCCATTATTCACTTCCACACTTCCAGAATCAAACCCTTTCATCAACAAAAAACCTGAACCTCTGCTTTATGATATGGATAGATTGAAATCCAATACTTTCAGATGGTCTTTTGCCAGAATGTGTTTAGACTCCTGTTTTTGTTAATTTATTTTAAAGTATCACGAGATATCCTGTATTAATAACACTGGAAAAATATTGCTGCTGTTCTTGAACCAGCATTAAGCTCCATGGGTGCCAAGCCATGATAAGACACAGAGCTTTCACAGTTCACTGCTCAGAGTCACATTTTAATAGGGAAGGATGAGGTTTCTAAATGATTTAAAGTTACCAGCTCCCTGAAAAGTGACTGGTCTCAAAAAAAAGCCGTCCTAGTAAAGAAATACATATTGTCATTAAATATTTTATAGTTTATGAACTTGTCCAGTAATGATTTGATTTCATGAGCTTGAACAATATAAAAATTGGCTGTTCTTTTTTTTAAGAATATTGACTTATGATATTGACATTGCATTTTTCTTTATTTACATTATATTTGCCATTTTAGGTAAAATTAAGATCATATCAGCTTAAACAAAGAACAAGATTAAGGAATCATCTATAGTTCTTTCCTTCTGCATTCTATTTTCCAGATATAGTAGAGAATTTTTTGTGCTATTGGTGCAATCTTTTCTAGTTATTTTTTTATACACCTGTATGTTCCTCAGAGCAGAAAATTTTTCAAGTGCTTGAGTAGATTGTTGAATTACAGTGCAACTGTAAGAACAGATTTTACATGTTTTCCACAAAATAAGAGAATATAAATGACTATCCTGAAAAAAAAAGAAAGAAAATATCATCAAAAAAAAACCCCAAAAAAAACCCCCAAAACAGTAAAAAAACATTGAGCAGATATTCACTGGAACTGCATCTGTTAAAAAATGTCTGTTGTAGGCCTCTGACTACACATGTGAAAAGAACAAAGACTACTCAGAAAACACTATAGTTTAATAAGATTTTTCACCACACACACTACAGATTTCTATACAAAAAGAGTCAGAAAAGACGATATATTAATGAATAAAACCCAGTCTCAGGAAATATTCCTGCTGTACAGAAGAGCAAAATGTAGAAACTTTGGCAGCTACAGTGTGCTAGGAACTCTGGGCCTTGTAGTTTTGAGAACATTAACCCCAGGCAAAACCCAAAAAATAGGCTAAGAAGCAAAAGTAGCATAGGGCTATGGTTGTTTCAAAAGAGAAAGCTGTGGAGCAAGGCATGTTGTGGCAGTTTTGTGCTCCCCTTGGGATGCCTTTTGCAGCTGCAGTGTGCCTGGAGCTCTGGGCTTTGTGCTTTTCAGAACCCTTACCCTAGGCAGTAAGCTAACCCTGGGCTTAACCCTAAACATAATTCAGTGGGCAAAGTTGCATGGGGTTGAAGCATTATCCAAATAGAAAAGGTGGGAGTGTGCCTTATTGTTGCTGTTCTGTGTTCCCCTTGGCATGTCTTTTGTAGCTGCAATGTGCTTGGAACTCTGGGCTTTTTGATTTTTGGAAGCCTATCCCTGGGCAGAGCCCTTATCCTTTGTGAGGGAGTGAGTGATGCATGGGGAAGAAACTGGTGCAAGTATAAAGATGGGGAGGAAGGCACGTTGTGGCAGTTCTGTGTGTCCTTTGGCATGTATTTTACAGCTGCAGTGTGCTTGGAGCTCTGGACTCTGTGGTTTTTGGAACCTTAACCCTAGGCATAACTATAATCCTAGGTTTATTGCTAATCCTTGCTGAGGGGGTAAATGATGCTTGGGGTGTAAGGCTTTTGGCAAGGGTAATGGTGGGGAGGTAACCATGTCTGTTTTCCCCTTGGCACGTCTTGTGTAGGTGCAGTGTGCCTGGAGCTCTGGGCTTTGTATTTTTCAGTACCTTAGCTAATGAATGATCCTTTTTATCCCTTAATGTTAGTTTCATTCTTGTAATTTAATATGGCAAATAATTTTTCACGTGAAACGGATGTATGTATTTTGAATGATTTTAAAAAAATCCTAATTTCCTAACTCTCTTGATAGTTTTGAAAATTAAGAATTAATATGGAATAGCTTTCTTAGTTATTTAATATATTAACTATCACCTAACTGTTGGAGAATATATTCCTATTAGTACTATTTATGGCTATACACATTAATAATATTTAGGATGATTTCTGTGTGTAAACTTACCCCACTGATAGTCTTAAATTAATGAAATTATAACATGGCTCATTTCCTTTATAAATTATGTGGCATGATATGCTATCCTTGTGAGAATACTGAGTTCTAGGACTTGGCAAATATCTTGAGGACCCATCATCAGTGTTTTTAAATGCATACTGATAGATGAACTGCTTTATGTGGCAATGTATCTCATGCTGCAATTTCATGGACTGTATTATGCTCTTGCTCAAAGCAAGGTCAAATTGGCTATTGTCTGTACCTGAGATTCGTAACATTTGTTTACAATAGTAGCATTCTTCAGGCCACCTTAAGAAAAAGAAATATACAACTCCAACTTTAATTGAACTTAGGAAAATTAATTGTTGTATAAGCTAGTCAGATAGCATCTACCACTGTTTTTTTTCTAAAGGATAGACTAAGTTCTCTATGTTATTTGTCCAACAGCAGTTACTAAGTATGTAGTGTTTGGTCAAATATAATGTGCCTCTTGCTACACTACATAATACAAGGCTGATATGTCCCACCTGTAAGTACCCATAGTCTTTTGGGGTAATACTGCTGCACAGATGTTAACAAGGAACACTATTGACTTCAGAGATTAAATTCCTTTTTCAATTGACCTGGAAATCACTCTTTCTACAGGAATGGATTCTCTCCATTATAAAATATCTCTTCCTCTTACCCCCTGCATTATATCTCATCTTGGCTATCTTTTTTGGGAAGAAAGAAAAGCTAGGTCTATTTTGTCTCATTTCCCTAGACACTGTCCCTCACCCTACACAGGTGATATATATATATATATAACACATTATATTAATTTTTCTGCCAAGTGCATATCCTTTATCTTCACTGACTGTAGGGGATGTTCATGATTTACCATGTTACCAAAGTTATCTAGGAAAATTTCAATCATGTTATTGATGCTGCCACTATGGTGCATCTATCTGAGAATTCATAAGATACTGTCCATGAATATATTTATTGATTTTAATATATTTATCTATTTATTATAACATTTATTAAATGTCATGACATTGATTTCAACTTTGTACTGTAAAGGATCTGGCTATGTTTTAGAACCTTTACTAGATAAATTTATCCTAAAAAGAGTGATGATCTTAGTCATCTTTGTACTTTGGATATCTTTAAAAAGACGTTAACTGACAGAAAGAAGCAGAATAATTTAATTATGTTTTACCTTATTTACGTTCAACAGCTTGATTATAGGCTTAAAATCAAAGAGAGACTTGAATGTCATTTTCATATTTATGTTTGTGCTTGACTTTGAATTTTGTTATAGAAGTCACTGGAAAGAAGCAATAGGGAATATCACCAGGAAAAACTAAAGTCACTCTCCTGACTCTAAAATATTCAAACAATCTAAGGCTGTAAAGCTTTTTTTTTTTCTTTTCTCAATGTGAAAGAACGATTATGTAATGCTGTTGTGACATAGGCTTTAGCAGGAAATGTATTCTAAAATAAGTATCTGAATGCCCAAAGTGCTAAAAACAGCTTAAAATCTCAGGAGATTTTGGACCATGCAAGGTAATTTCTTTACTTTTTAAACTGTAAAATTTCGTCACTTTTAAGCCTGAATTTTCATGGTGATATTTTCATTTCACATAGATATAAAAAATCTCATACATGTGAAGGCATGAAATAATTTCCCATAGCATAGAGACAGACTGTCATTAACTTACTGAACTTCAGGTAAATGGCTTAAGGAAAAGAAATTCAATAAAGCTGACACAGTTTTGTCTTCAAGCCCAATTATTGGTCTATTATATATTAAGAGCAACATAATTATGTGTTGCAGATCATGTGCTCATATCATAATATCTGAGACAACATCTGCATTGCATGTGATACTGCTCTTTTGCATTTTATCGACAAAAGCTAAAGGAGAACCAAAATGCAAAAAGGGAAAGGAAGCACACATCTCCAGACTTAAGGGAATAGTGTTCATCGTGTCATACACAAGCAATCAAGCACTCAGTACAATGAAGAGGAAGTTGGTGGAAGACCACACTCCCCATCAAGGTTTGATTTAAATACAGGTTTAGGATTTTCTTCATGAAAATGAGAAAATAAAAGGTAAATCAAGCCATTTAAATATTGCATAAGTGTAATATTAATTATTGTTTAGTCTTCTCTTTGACAGGAGCATACATGTTTTGATAACATAGGTCTGTGATAAACTTAGAGGGACCCCACTGAACACGCTTGAGATTCTTGGCCTTCCAAGTGAAATATTAAAGTACAGTGATAAACCACTCCTGGGTGAATCCCTGAAGCACAGATGGAGACAGCAGCTCTGGTGATCTTCTAGCATGGACTGAGTTCTGCAGTGCCTGCATTGTATTTTTGTGCTTCTTCACAGGTGCTTGGTATCTAATGGTTGTCAAGGTAACAAAGATACATTTACTCCTTGCATTTAATTTGTGGTTTTGTGGTTGTTTCTGTGTTCTGCTTGACACTGGGAAGAGTCTCAAACCCCTTTTCCTGCTATGAGGTAAAGTATTCCCCCAGAAGATATATCCATGAGGAATCTTCAGAATGACGTTTTTTGATAGGCTGTTAATAAATACAGTTTACACCAGAGATGCATGTCTTTAGGTCGATTTCATTCCAATTAACTTAGACATCTGAAACTAAGTCTGTGTTGTAGTTAACAAAACTCCATTCATATTAATGGAAAGAAACAGACCTTTAAGAGGTTGTGATAATCCATTTTCAGAGAGACACTTGAGTCATCTTTACCTAGTGCCTGTATTGATACTTTAACCAAGAGCGAGCGTAAACCAGATAATTATCCTTTGGTTCTCTACAGGTATTGAGGTAAAAACCTATATTAGATGTTTAGCCATCTGAACAAGTGTCCTTGTTTGTCTTACTGTTTATCTTGGTATCAATAAGTACTTAATTATTTTTGATGATGTGTAACTGATTCACAGAAATCTATTCAGAAGAAAAGAGCAGTTCAGAACAAAACCCCTTGCATTACCTCCTTGCAGGTGGATAAGAACTCTCTTGAAAAAAAAAAGGGATTTGGGGTTTTTTGCAGATGGTATTTATCTGTCATTTTGATGTATCTTGAGGAAAAAACATGAACTTGGACATTTATGTAATACACAAACCTGACATTTTTTAGGTTAGTGGGTTTTTTTCTGTATGTCTGCAGGTTCTAGGTGAATAGATTTCAAGCTCTTGTGGAAAGGGTCTGTGGGCCTTTAGTATGGTTGAGTTACATAGGTTTAGGTATTGCCAGAGAACAAATGAATAACTCTAGTTATGGGCCCTGTACCGCACTTCCAAGGATATTATATGAAGAACTATTGTTCCCCCTAGCACCTTAAGCTTTCCTATTCTGAGAAACCCATAAATTTTAAGGTTTTAGTACATTTTAGTACAGAAATACATGTAGCAGATAATTATATACTATTTGTCAAGAATTTCCACTCTGAAGCTGCACTATTAGGACAGCATGTTTTCATTTGGTTTAACCGCATCACTGCTACTACAAAAGGTCAGAATAGAGCAAAGCATCTCTTCTATTCCTGCACATTCCTGACATATTTGTCCATTAAAAAGCCAGCATGCAGGAGAATGCTCTTTTTGTGTTATGGAACAGACTTGCTAAATTACAAAGATTACAGCTAGTGAAAATGTAATATTTTCTCTAGAACATCTCCATGTACATGGATTCCTACTCTTTAATTTGATAAAGTAATGAAAGAGTTAAAGGTCTTAATTAGGGTTTTTTTGTTGTTGTTGTTTTTTTGTAGGATTTTTGTGATACAGCAACATCTATTTTCTAGATTTTTGCTGTTTGGATTGTATTTTCAATCTTCATTAAAAATATAACCCCCAATTTTAGTTTGGTCATATTCAACATATTTAATACATGTAGGCATCAATAGTTAGTTGTGAAAAGTACAATAAAATGAGAAAGTACTATACAATTATAAAAGGCAATGAAAGCTAGAAGAGCTTTTTAAAATTCCAGAGAATAGTATATCCAGCATTTCGGTACTAATTACATTTTTTCTGGCTTCACATTTTAGATCTTCACAGCATGTATATGTACAGACTGCAGTTCTGCAATGTTTGTGACATGTTATAACCTTGTATGACATCTCTTTCTTTCCCAGCATCTGTCTTAGAATAACTTAATGAAAAGCTTACAGATGACACAGCCCCAGATATTTTATAAAATTACATTCAGAACCAGGTCAAGATGTCTTGGAATACAAAGCCCATCACATTTCTAAGGTTATATATATATTTATATATACACACACACACACACACACACATATATCCAACTGTTATTCAGCATATGGGATGATTTTCATAAGCCCGAAGACATCCCAAACTTTTATGTGGAGATGGCTGATTGAACGTGGTGTAAATAATTTACAGCCTCTGGAACCATAAATGGAGGCTGCTCAAGAGAACATGCAGCATTGGAAATCTATTTTTTACATCCCACTGCCCCCCTTTGTGCCTTCTCCAGTGCTCTGATTTGGGTCTTCTTTTGTTTTTGATGCATATTACTTCCTTGAAGCATCATTATTTCAGATGAGAAAATAACTATATTTGAGGAAAATTTTATCTCACCTCAGAGGAAAGAAATAATTTACATGCACATTCTGGAGCTGTAATACAAGGGAGAATCTAGCACTGTCGGTGAGTAAAGACTGCCCTACAAAAAGAGGTTTCAACTTCAGATGTCTGTTTGCATTAGGAGACAGCTTGAGTTCTTTTGGAAACGCCAGTAACTTTAGATAATGTGGCTAAGGGTATATGGTTTCAGCTTCACAGGAATTTATAATTTTCTCTTTGATTTTATATGTACTTGGAATATTGTGAACGTCTATGCCTGGTTTTATTGAAGATTGTCTCTGGAGTTACTGGCTTCATTGTATAATTTTAACTTTATTTTCTGGTTAGTATAAAAACATGAAAAAGACTTTTTATTATTTCTTTATGTAAAGCCGTGTTCATTATCAGAGTAGCTAGAATTTACAGACAAATATGAAGTACAATTTCAATAAAGAATTTTTATTGCTTTTTCCTTTGCCAAATGGTTGTAGTTGAACAAAATACATGCAGCATATGAAATACACTCCTCAATAATGTTAGACTTCAAACTACCTCATGATTTGGAGAACAAATCCCAGCACAAAACTGCTTAATAGAAGGAAAACCAGATCTTTCTTTTGATATTTTAGCAATCATATATTGAAAATATGCTCTTTGCACCTTATCAAATCAATCATTCTGGGGCTTACAGTGATGATAAAAAGGAAGGAATTTAAACATTGTTAAAGAGTGAATGTAAAGCACATAGCTTGCCTTGCATAAATATTATGAGAGAGAATACTGTTTTCTCTGTAATAATAGCACATCTTGAAAAATGGCTTCAAAAATTATCTAGGTCTTTTTTACTAACCATTTCCTTCAAGCAGATGCATTTTAAGTAGTTTACTTGGTTAGACTTGTCACAGAGTTTTTCTACATGGTGTTAAATGCAGTCTTAAGTTCAAAATAGCAAGATCCTTCTGTACACCACTGAAAGAGATGTGCCATTTACCTGGCACTCTGATGTGTAAATAAGACTCAATGAATGACAGTAGTTTGTGTGATATTTGTAGGATATATGTGGGCAGAAGACAGTTACATAAGGTAATTTGGAAGGGAAATATTAAAATGCAGGCATTAGCTGAGGTAGTTTTGTCACTACTTACGTCTCTGACAAATATGATAATAAAGAATAAATAACGCACAATTAAACAAGGCTACATTCAAACATGCAGTTGCTACATCTCCCATGAGTGTCTATACCTCAGGCACACCTCAAAAAATACACTCCCATGAGTGTCTATACCTCATGCACACCTCAAAAAATAAATGAATCTGGTTTCAATCTGTCTCCTTAGGCTCATGGCCACTCTCCTTCACTAGAGAAGCTGGAATATTCTTTGACAATCTGGTGCACAAATTCTGCCTGTCATCTGTAAAGCTGTGGACTCATTCAACAAGTTCCTTACATGGGCTGAGGTTTCTTAATATCCTGAGGCAGGTGCACAGGAGGAATGTGACAACATTCTCAGGAGTTTAAACAACAAACTTTTACTGGCAAACTTTAGAAAATAATGGTACTTGGCAAATTTTAAAGCATCACTCAGTTGAAATAAAGCATTTCACTGACTTAGCAAACTTTAACCCACCCAACTTTAAGTTACCCAGACTCTGACTAGCAGAAATTAGAAGAAGAAGGAATGAGAGAGAGAGAGAGGGAGAGGGAGAAAAGAGAGAGGGGGCAGAGAAAGATTAATAATCACTGATTGAATTCCATTCTATCTTAGCTACTAGAAAATAAAAACGATGTGCTGTGCCCATGTATGCCTTTGGGCAAGTGCTTTTATCTTTTTTGGTCTCCTGGGGCCCTCCAGGTAAACCTTCCAGTGTGCCAGTGGCTGATAGCCATTCTGGGCTGGACTAGAGTGTCCAAGGGCAGGCTGTGGAGCAGTGCACCATGCCACTCTTTGCAGAGCTTGCCCTGGCCCACCCCTCCACACACACACACTTCAGTTGTTTTAAGCCAGTAATACTTTTTTCCATCTCTCACGCCAAATTTTATAACATCTCTGAACATGTTCTCTCATCCTTTATTGTATTTTTCATGGTCATTATTCTCCTTTTTATTCTCTGTATTTTGTCTTTTGCATCTGAATCTGCAGATAATGTGAAATTGCGCTCTGTGAAAACCATCTCCTATAGCTATCACTGTAGACTTTAAACCCTTTGACTTTTTTTTAAATTAGGATTTTTATGTCCAATATCTGTTACATATCTAATAATTTATCAATATGATGTTGTAAACTTCAGAAGAGAACTTTGCAGAATCTTTTACTGTCTGAATTAAAGTATTCTTCTGGAAAAAAAAAATTGTTTTGGTCAGTTGTCTCTGTGGTTTTCTTCTTAAATCAGAGCACTAGGGGTCTCTTCATATATGGTACCTCTTTGATTCTTCATCTCTGTAGACAAGCTCACTACCACATCCCCTTTTTTTCATTAGGGAATGAGCAGAAACTTCTGCAACAGTCACACCAATACTGACCCATGTGAAATTCCATTCCTCTCCCATTTTCCTCTGCTTGTCAGTGTCAAATATCATCAGGCTAAGACCTATGGGTTGGCAAGTTCTTAATCCATTTAACATGCCACACAGGGATAAGATCATAGTGATCATATTTGCTTGTTAATGAGTAATATTCCTTGTAGAATACAAAATGAATGACATTTTGCATACCACATCTGAAGTCCTTTGAAGAAAGACAAAAAATCAGCTACCAATATCCAGTAGCATAAATTATATGGCTTTAATTCTTTATTAGTTAAATATTAGCCAAGAGTGATATCTTATTCGCTGATCTAAGTCATCACGGTTTTTTAAGGTGTTAATCCAGCATTAGCTTTCTTCTTGTTCTGTGGTTTCCCCAGTGCTGTAACACTAACTAAAAAACAGTGTTAGTGAGTCAGTGTGCTATTCAGACACCATATTCAGAATACTTTCAAGTAGGTTGCAAAAGCTGCTGGTTTTGGGGGTACTGTTAGAGTTTTTCTTGGCTTACTGAATATCTCAACGTGAAAAGCTCCTTTATCAATGAAATATAAAACAAAATTTACAGAAAAATTTGCATTTTTAGATATAAAATGAGCGTTAGAAATCAGAGCAACAGTAGTAAGTTCATCAAATGCATTGTCTTCCACAATTTCTAGATATTTGAAAACTGAGCTTTTATTCTCCTGCTCTTATTTTAACTCAGCTCTTGATTTCATATTGCTATAAACCCACTTCATATCTCCTATAATAATATTAAAGTTCAAGAGTGACAGTTTTTATACTAAGATAGAGCAATTTAATTAAAAGAAATATGTGGTGCAATGTTTTTAAACCCATCTTGACATATTTAGATACAGAAAAAAATTGTATCTCCAAAATACTCAATCTCTAAAACAAACTGCAAGAACTTGGTGAAGTTATACAAATCTTAGTATTATTTTGAGCATATTCTCAATAAATCCCAAACACGTAAAGGTTCTTTTTGTGCCTAAAATCGGAATTTGAGCTAATAATTATTTAAATGGAAGTATTTAATGGTATTCCTTAAGATTATGTTCAGTTCTACAAACTTTAATAAGAATAGATTTGCATAATATACCTTTCAAGAAGAATTCTTGTTTTGGAATATTCGTTCTTCTTTTAAAGTATTATTAATTGTTCCTCCTATGAAAATCAATATTTTTGTAATATGACAATCCTTCCTTCTTTTGCCGTTAATTTCTTGTTAAGAATAAATACCCTTATTTTTCAAATGAGAGTCATGATCTACAGTCTGATGTCCTACACATCTAGACGGACTTGGCAAAGTTTTCACATTTAAGGAATGATTGAAGAAGCCATAAGCTATGTCACCTACTTCACATTAGGTAAAGATCAATGATGCTGTATAATGCCAGCCAAGTGTTTTCACTGAGTGACAGGTGACAACAGCAGAATAGCAAAAAAATATCTTGGCAAACACGTAGTAATGAAATACATGGCAAAACTTTAAATTGTTACCTTTGTAGGCAATGTTATTACTTAGATATGTATTGTGAATATTTTGTGAAAATGAAAATTAAAATATTAAACTGTGGCTTACTTGAATTTTCGAAGCAATAAGCAATTAAGGTGATTATAAATAAATATCCTGGCCCTATTTGGCATATGATATGTTACATAATGTAAAATAGTTTGGTCTAACATGTCACATATTACAATATTTTCTTCTCTACATAAACCCTCTGTCATAATGAAAGAGAAAGCGTTGTTTACCAAGAATTATTATAATTTCTTTTTCAAATAAATAAAGAAGAAATAAAAGGACAGGGGTAGGAGAAAGAAGAAATTTAAAAGAAAAATATTCTTTTCCCCTTCCAAGCCTTATGCAGCATGCCTGGTAGCAAAGCTAAGGGTTAAAGGTGTGGTAAGTGAGATTTGATCTCAAATATAAGATGACAGCTAATACAGTGTCAATATCACTGAGAGTGTTAAGATACCCTGATATTTCACAAAATAGTACCTAGAGAACTAATACTAAAAGGAACTCTGGTAAAGTTAATTAAGACAGGGAAAGGTAGCCATCTATTCTATTTTAATACATAATTTAATGAATGGCTCCCAAATTATAATTCAGTGGGTAAATCTAGTTTCACTGAAAAATCTATGCTGAATTTGACTAATTCTTTTATCTTAAAAAAGGGGAAAATTCACACTTTAACTCATTAAGCAAGTGCTTAAAATATTTGGTTTCTAGGATATAGGAAACACAGACTCGGGTGTGTTATCCAGTCTGATTCAGAAAATATATTCTGTTTAAGGCTGTCCATATCTCAGTTGAAGAAATCTAATATTTTTTCCCCAAAAAATAGGGACAAAAAAGCAGGGACGCCTTCAACTACATCAGGTTCCTCAGGGCTGCCCCAACCAACCTGATCTTGAATATTTCCAGAGATGGGACATCCACAGCTTCTCTGGGCAGCCTGTTACACTGGACGATGAAGTTGAGGAAAACAATATATTTTGGTGCCTACAATGCCTAAAAATGATTTTGTGGGCAAAAATATGGTTGCCAGAAGATAGTGTTCCATCACTTTAAATGTTAACCCAGATATGGGAATACCAAGAATGTGATCTCAGGACTTTTAGCAAATGGGTCCTTCTGGAGGTGTTCAAGAGGCATGTGGCTGGGTGATATGGAATGCTGGTTTAGGTGTTACAGTGGATAGCTGGACTGGATAATCTTGAAGGTCTCTTCCAGCCTTGATGATTATATGATTTTATGATTCTATGGTTCCATGATTCTGTGATCTTCCCACTTGAATAGTGATCCAAGAAAAGGAATGAGTGATCCAAGAAAAACTAATGAGTGCAGTATGACAACTTTAACAGCATCATTATGAATATTAAACTTTTTCTGCATAGATGTCTTCTATCTGTAGTAATTACTTTTGATTAAAAATATTTCTTGATCAAGAAAAGTCCACATGGAGTGGGCCTGACAAGCTGTAGTCCTGAGCCCTTGAAAACTGAGTAAAGAGCTTATGGACTTGTCAAACTGGAAATATGATATTACATGGCTACAGAATTATAGGTCAGGATTCTACCCATGACCTGTCTCTTTTTCGCCCATTGAGTAGAGACTGAAATTTGAGCCTAATTCACCAACACGTGTGGACGGCTTTAGTAATGCAAAATAATAAAGAACTGATTATTCATTCCTCCATGAAGGACATGTAGCTGCATTGCAAGTTGAAGAGGTTGAAACAAGCAGTGTGCTGGTAGTTCTGACTTGCATGTACCAGACACAAAATAAATTACCCGTATAAAACCTATGCATATTGTCAAACAACCCCAGTGCTAACATGTTTCAGGTGCTGACTCAGCATCAGATTTGCCATTGAAAACTCAGTCTTCCTTGAGAACAGATATCTAAAAGAATATATTATTTTATTTCAGTTTGGCAAAGTGCTGAAGTGACGGGTTATTTAGTCTGCATTTTCCCAAATATGGCTGTTGAATAATTTTTGGAAAGTTGTTTTCCTTGGTAGTCCCAGCATGCTTTACAGAGGCAGACAAGCACAATCACATTTTCACAACTTTATACAACTGAAGCCACCAGATATACTGCAAAGAGACTCCCACCATAAAATACAGGGAAAAATTGCCGTGCATTCTGTTTTTTGTATCAAGAAATAAGAACACCTATAAACATATTGAAATAATAAATTAAGAAAAATAGATTGCCTTATAAAATATTCATGCAGTCCTTTCATAGGAAGACAAGTCGGTGATTTGCAGAAATTAAAAGGAATTCATATTCCTGAATAACAACAATAAAAAAGAGGCAAACCTAGACATTTACTCTGTAAATGCTTCAATGTAAAAAACTGCATCACTCTCACTTCAAAACATTGCTCTGAGCAATATGGCAATGAACCAATACAGAGGCCAAAAGTAATAGTCCTTTATTCATGATGTCATAGGAAACTGGGAGAACTTAGGCTAAACTTGTACCTCTGTGTCTTTCATGTTGTAAATCCAGTAGCTTATTACACTAATACATGAATCTGAAAAAGGAAAATCCGCTAGAATTATAAAAAAGAAAAGGGAAAACTTTTGAAATTAAATGATGCTTCTAAACAGAACTTAACTACTCATGTTAAGTGTAGCAAAAAAATGCTGTATCTGGCACTGCTTTAGGAATGACAATTTCTAATAATATTATTTATAATGGTAAATTATAATTAAAAAAGAAAGTATGAAGACCTTTTAACTCTCTTTTGTTACTTTATTCTTGTGTCAATAATAAATGGTCTTGGTCTAACAAAACTTTCATTTTTTTCCTCCAGAATCAGGATTTAATAGTATCTTTTAGATGCAGAATAGAGCTGAGTGTGAAGAAAGGCACTTAATTGTAGAAAAGAAGAGGGTTCACTCTCACACGCTCTCTGAAAATAACTTTTAAAGTCTTTATATTTTGGTTATATTTGTTTGAACATTAAAGAAAATATGGTGATGTTAAAATTTTGCTAATTATCACATCCTAACTCAGGTTAATAACTTCAATTTTTCCAGTTTTAAGACGAAGGGAGGAGTGACAGCAATTCTTTGGAAGATCCTTAAGAGGATCTTCCTGGCTAGATGAATATGCTATTTGTGGCTTGTTGACAATGTTAAAACATTTTTAAAGTATCAAAGCCTTTTAGATTTTTTTAATATTGGTTTGGTCACTTGGATTGACTTTGATGGATGGAAGAGTTAACAGGAAAGCCCAAGAAGCCATTGAATATAATATGGACTGCATTACAGGCAGTTCATAACTGAATATTTGAGTCCAGGTTTTTATGTCTGTGTTTGTGCATATCCATACATTTACTGGTCTTCACAGTTCTATGAATGTTGTCCAATTTCTTAATAGCATTTTTAATAAGGCCTTTATAATAAAAAATATGCAATGAATTTCCCAATTTGTGTAATAATAGCTTTAAATATTCTTCTATTAACTGATCGTCTAATCAGCCTACTTCAATGTGCTGACTTTTCCGCTATACATATTTTTAAAATTATTTTTTAACATAATGGGAGATTGAAAGTTGTGGCCATTTTTTAAATATTGAATACCCTTTTTGACTTTAACAAAGAAAATGCCACAAGATTAGATTTACTACTCCATCATCCAAAATCACTTGATTTATACTTTTGTCCATTTATTTATGTCTTGCAGGAGTTACAAATGATACCTCATCATTGTTTTGAGGAAAAGCTATTGTTTCTTTATAGTTTCTTTACTGGGTATTTACCTTGTTATATAAACTTTCCTCTAAAGAAAGGAAAGGAGAAAAAATTAATTTTAAGAGGGAAGAACAAAAAATGTCCCACTATGGTCTTGTTAACCAAACCATGGGCAGAACCCACTGGTTATCATGATAAATTGTAACTCCCATTTTATTTAGTGACATGCTTTCAGGTAAAACAATTTGTAAAATCTAAATATGTTTTAAAACATTTTCTTTTTAATAGACTACTATTTAAGATAGAACATCTACTGTTTCTATGTATATCAGAATTTCTTCCTTGCCTTAGAATTTTGAAATTTTGCAGAAAAGACCTGAAACATATCCTTACATAATTTTTGTGATGTCTTCAAAACTATATTAGATCAATGACCCATCTGGTATCTAATGCACATAAACCACAAGTGAAGAATCCCAGAGAATCCACTACATGAACATAACAAGCATTTTCTTTGATCTTATAGTGGTTTATGCTTCAGAGATTTCCTGGGCCAGAGAAGGTGTCCTTGGATATATCTTTCAGCAGATTTTTCATGAATGAAGTTATTAAAATCAAAAACACTACCCATTTGACTATTTAATAAATAAAAGGTGAAAGAAAATAATGCAGTGTATTTGTATGGTAAGCACAGAGTTTTTCTCTCTGTATACCTACTTAAAGACAGATACTTTTTTGTGTTTGGGAGCACCACAGAAAGAGAAAAGGTTAAAAAGATAAATTTAAAGGCCATATTCTGGAATCTTTTTTCAGAAACACAATATAGTGGACAAAGTCCAGTCAGGTTTAGTATCCAGCAAATTCACAAAAAAAATTTAAGATCAAGGAATAATATTTCAGGGAAGTATGTCTATAAGCAATTATAGGCAAGTCAATAAGGCAAAATCAAAGGAGTAGTTCACAGTTCTTCTCTATACATCTCAGAGGAACAGTCCCAACCAAATAACTTCACAAAAAAATATAGATTCTGTATTCATCTTGTGCTTCAGTGTTAGACAAACTGTTGAGATGAAAGGCTATTATCTTGTACAATATGCATGATTTACCTATATGCTAAATTTCTGTGGGTTTTGTTGGGCTTTTTATTCATTTTTTAAACAATTACTTTAATAGAAATATTTACAATTCAAATTTCTCTTTTCATCATTTTTTAACTTTAGGGTGAATTTTATCAACATGCAAATCAATAATTCAGAACTTGCTAGAGAATGAAATATGAATTTGATAAACAAGAAAAAATTAGGTATCTTCAGTATGCAGACAGTTTTTTCTCAGCTTCCAGCTTCCATGAATATCACAATCTTTGAAATAGCACTTTAAAACATTCATTACGTTCACTACAGTTTTACACCCTATGTTTTTTTCCATGCATCAAAACTTGCTTTTGAGATCTACTTTCTCTTTAGGACAGTGTGTTCTTATTAACTAAGGCTCTTAAAAATAGAATCAACCAGCTAATTGCCAGATATTTCAAAGCAGACAGGTGATTGCAAAAGCAGATGAGTGTGTCATGAACTTTCCAAAAAGGTCTGCCCACTTAGCCATCAATGGATTGGATGAAAGGTACTCAGAAATCAATCTGTAGCTGGACTAATCACATCTAGCTCTGACCTCCTAAAGGGAAGATGTCTGTAGCCACTGATGAAACACAAGTGTTTAACATCAGTGGGATGATTTACAGTTTTGAAAGGGGTCAGATTATGAAATGAGTCACTCTAAAATGTCTCTCTGCTTTACTCTTCTCTTTACTCTTGACTGTCTACCCATGATGGACATCAGTTGCCTAAACATTGGAGTCAGGTGACATATGAAATCTGCTGGTCTAGCCAAAATGTTCACAGAGGAACAGGAGAGCCTTGAGAGGCACCTTTTTGCAGAGGCTGATGGAAGCCAGTTAATATATATTAGATCAACTCAAATGACTTTGGGCTTCTAAGGTAATAGAATACTCACTTTTACACAGGGATTGAACTCCAGATTACAGGCAGCTTCTAGTATTTCTGAGCTCCTTCTGTAGTCAAAAGATCCACAAACTATACAGAGCCCTTCATTCAGTTACTTGGTGTCAAGGTTTGACCCTGGCACACTGCCAGGGCCCCCATGAAATGTGTATCTCCAAAATGGTTACTGTGAGATGTGACCCGGGAACAGAACAAAGCAGGCTCCCATTCGGGGATGGAGGGAAAAACATAACACTTTATTCATACAAATCTAGAAAGGAACACATACAAAGCTAAGAATGAAAAACCTTCCAAATACATTCCTCCTCCCCCCTCCCTTTCTCCACAGATTCACCACCCCTCAAACAATCCACCCTCAAATCCATCAGGGAGAGAGGAGTCCTCCCTTGCCTCATAGGCCTCCCCCGGAAGCACAATTAAAACCTCCTGTGCTTCCGTGTCACCCATGGCCCCGCACAGAGAACATCGGCCCTCGTGACTTCTCCCCCCCATGTCCAGTGCTCTCACCACTGGACACGGGCCAGGACTTCTTTTAGGGCTCCCCGTTTAAAGATGCTCCACCCACTTCCAGAAACAGCAGTCTCTCAACTTCAGGACACCAGTCCCCCCCATATTTCACCCCCTGGGGCCGAGGGGCCTCATGAGCAGAGATCTTCCCCTCCACAGAGACAGAGGGCATCTCACACCCTCCTCAGCCGTCTCTGTTCACGCCGCTGCTTCACTCTTGACTCCAAGGTGTTGCCTCCCCCTAAATACAGTCTCTGGGTCACAGGGAAAAAACACGGGTCTGTCCATGGCTATACAAGAAAGAGTCCAGCCCAAGGCCACTCCATCATCTCTTCCCACCTAGGATTCTTCTCTCCTTGTCCAGCTTTCCTCACGCTTGCCCATTTCATCTCTCATCTCTCTCTCCTCATTCTGATTCAGGAGGATTCAGTATTTGTAAGGTTTCCATTATTCTACAAAGGGATTAAAATCTTCCCTTCTCTCTGCCCAGGACTCCCACAGCTGCCGGGCACCTTCTCCTGCCACATCCCCCGCTTCTGGCCGGCCGTGCTGCCAGCATAATCTCGGTCTCTCTCTCCGGGGGTGCTGCCCAGACATCTCAAGTCTCTTCCACCCCTGCACCTTGCAGGGCTCCCGGCCTCCTCCCCACAGGCTGCATGGCCTCCCCACCCAGATGCATCTGGGCAGGGGAGAGGTCCAGACTCCACTCACCAACGCCGGATTCCCAAAGAGGAAGCTCTCTGGGAATCCTCTGCTTTTAACCCCTGTGTGTTCTCAGAGGCATATCCAAATCCCCAGTGGCCACACCAGATGCCAATTTCAAATCTGGCCACTGATTGGCCTGACCACAACCCTTCCAAAAACTCACTTCCACGTCAAACCAAGACAATTGGGTATCTATTGCTGTTTGAAATGCCCAGTGGTATTCCTACTGTTCTCTAGGTGCATGGATGTTGATGTTTCACTTGTCATTACCAGGTTCTTTGGGTAACTTGAATATCCTAGCACTGTTGAAGTCCTAATTCAGTCAGTTGAGTAGAGTCTTTCATAACACAAACCACTCTAAGATACTGTCAAATATTAATTTAGACTTATGAACTCTGTTTAAATACTCTTATAGCTTCAGTTGTAGCAACTTAAAGTTCAGTACTTATGAACACTGCAAAAAACCTTGGCAGAATAACGAGGATAAACTCTGTTAATAGTTATCCTAATAATACTCAGCTGCATTTTGGCAGTATATAAAGAATATTATTTTAATTTCCTCAGGTGCATTAGCAAAATTTTTCTTAAATACCTTCATGACTAATCCTTAAAAATTCTTCCTTTTCCAAACATTCTGCTAAATATTTCTGAACACTGACATTTCTTTAGGAAAGTCTATATGTCATTTTGCAGGCAATTAGTGACTTTTCTCTCTCAGCCTCACGAAAAATATCCTTGCCTGGTCCCAGACTGGGTAACTGAAGTTAGTAGGTCTATAGAATGATATAGAAAGTCACTGTGTTGGCAGTAGGAGGAGAATAAAGTTTATTTTAGAGGTAGCAGAGACCTCAATTATTATGATGTCTTGGTCCATTAATAATGTCTACTTGACACTGTTATTTCTATAGGTTAGTCTGAACCAAACTTCCACCCTTGTGTGACTGTTTGCATTTCTCCACAAATGCAATCAAAATTTTGAGACATCCATTCCCAACCATGAATAGTGAATGAGACCTTGATTTTTTTCTTTTTTTTTTCTGTCTGCAAATCATTTTTTCAATAGACCACTGCATTGCAGTGATGAGAAGTTTTAAATATTTGCAGTTATTTGAAAAAAAAAAACAACTGTTTGCACAAATTTATTTATGCTTTATTACATTTAAAGAAATATTATACATTCATTATGTTACTATGGAAAATGAAATATTTGAAAAATGGCACAACTTTTTTGTCAAAAGTAAAAAGTAGAACAAAACTGCATTCACTATTCCTTTCTCCTGAGGATTGCACAGAGAAACATGGAAAAAAAATGCAGGCCCTTTGTCTTTATGTCCATGGAATACATTGTGGTAGCAAGAAGTTTTGGCCATATTAATGTTGTGTAAGTGAACAGTAGCCCTCAGGACTTTTCTCGGCGGTGCTAGCTGAATAGCAAAACAAGTTTTGCTCAGGTGAAAAAAGGGTTAAAAATTAAGACTTATCCTTTGTGTTCTCAATCTTTCACAAGGCTCTTAATAAAGACAAAATGTGTGAAACGGAGACAATGAGCATCTGAAGGAGGAACAATACTTAAAGAAAGAATTACAAAGGATTTTTGAGGCATATTTCATATCAATATAACTTTGTTCTCTCTGTACTCCATCTTTTCATCTGTAGCTAAGATAAGAACAGAATTCAGGGACTGTAGCAGGCACAAGGCCTGCAAGGCCCTGGCGAACAGAAGCCTGAGCTAGGAAATACCAAAGTCAGCATGACTAAGGATTTTAGAAGCCCCTCTCTTCCGCCTTCGGACCCTGTTATCTCTCTGTAGACTCATAGGCCACTTTTTCCCCTGACCCTTACTATTGGACAGTTTTCAATCCCCCTATAAGGTATAAAAACCCCTAGCCCTGCCCGGTTCGGCAGAGGAGAGCTGTCCCTGGACCCTTCGCGGAGACCCCAATAAAAGAACCCTGCGGAACCCATACAGCGCTGCTCCTCTCTCTCTGCGTCTGCTGCGGCTATACCCAGGGTGACGGCCCCAGGCATGCTGAAAGAGCTGAAATCACTAAAGAGCTGAGCTGCAAATCACTATAGCTGCCTGGGCTGCCTGAACCCCCGCTGGGCGATCCTGGACCCTCGTTGAGCTATCCTGGACAACCGGCCTCCCCGCTGGGCTTCTGCCCCTGGGGGCCATAGCTGGCGGCCCGAACAGAGCCGACGCCCGAACAGCGGGGGGCCCCTGGGCCAACATCTGAACCGCCGCGATAGCCTGGCCGCGGAACTGAATGCCGGACCTGGCATTTCAGAGGAGCAGCATTTCTTCGTGAAATTGTCACTGCCTCCGCTCGCCAGAGATCCTGGAAGGAGAAGCTCTTCGTTTTAGAAGGACTCTCCTGGACAGGACGTCAGCCGACCCGCAACAACGACACCTGGGCACGCGAGTGTTCGCGGAGGCTGATGAGCAGACGACCCCCAGCAGAACTTTGACCCACAACAGGCTGAAAAGTGTAAGTTTAACACAGCCTCTCTTGCGCGCAAAAAATATTTTTCCTTGGGTCCTTTTTTTTTGGTTTTTTTCTTTTTTTTCTCTTTTTTCTGCTGGCGGGAACTGAAAAATGGGATCAAAGCTTAGTAAACGATCCCAGAACGAGAGAGATTTATATTCCCTAATCCTAGAAATCCTATCTTCTAACAACTTTTCTTTTTCTAAAGGTAACCTTTCAAAAACTAACCTGAAACGTTTTATAAAATGGATTCTCTGCCACTTCCCAGATACTAATACACAGACTATTACCTTAGACTCCTTTTGGGATACAATTGGGACCACGATATATAAGTTTCAAACTAACCAAGACTTTTCTGTAACTCAGTTTTTACCTATGTTTCACGCTATAACTAAAGCTGTAGAAAAAACTAACAAAAAGACTTTAACTGCAGGGCTAACTTCTGTCGAACGAAACGAAAAGTTCTTATCTCACTTAACAGAAGCGCCTATTTCAAATGCTAATGGAGGAGATAACACCCCCTCCACCCTGGATTCCAGCACTCCGCTGGGTCCTAGGGTCCCGCCATCTGCGCCGCAACCACCCGACCCCAGGGCGCCCACGGCCCCTGCCCACCCCCTCTTCCCCCCCGCCTTCCCCTCGGGAGCCACATCCTGCGCGCCTCCTTGCTCTGTGTTATCTCCGAGAGCATCTGCGCCAGTTCCCGCCGGGACTGACCCAAACCCCACCCCTCCCCCTGTTCCCCCCGACCCTACTGGGGCCACCCCCACCCCCCTTGCCGTCCCTCCTCTCCCTGCCGCGCCCGCCCCCACTCCCTCCGCCGCCCTCGCCCCCCCCGCTACCATCGCGTCTTTCCCTGCCCCCGGCACCGTCCCTGCTGCGGCACGGGATCAGCCCGCCTGGGTACCCGCGCCCCCCCCCCACCATCGCGCTTTTGCCTGCCGCCGGAATCGTGCCCACTCACGTATCCGCCCCTGACCCAAGCCACCCTGTATCCGCCGCACCCTCTTCCAGTCCCGCCGCCTCTTCCATCCCGCACACCCCCTGCCCCCATACCCTCGCTGCGCAACCCCATACCCACGCTCCGCAGCCCCCGGTCGGGACCCCCCAGACTTCCCTCAGTTCTGCCCCCCCTCCCCACGCCCCCCAGTCCTGTGCATGCTGTATCACGCATTGCACGGCCACCCCGCCATGTGCCACGTGTAGCCACGTCCTGCCATGTGCTGCCTTATACCCGGTCCAGCCACAGGCACCTCTGCCAAATGCAGCTCCAGCCAGCCATAAGAAACATAAGGCACGACCTGATAGCTCTCACTTCTCGTCATCTGATGACAGCAGTGACAGCGATTCTGATTTGGAAATAGAATATGTAGATCCTTGGGCAAAAATAAAAATGGAAGCCACACAGGCAGGGGACTGGCAATTAGCTCAGAGAATTACTGCCTTTCCAGTAGAATATAAGAAGGGAAAAAAAGGAGGTGCCACTAATAGAAAGACATGGGAACCTATTACAAATAAAGAACTTGTGCAATTAAGAAATACAGCCACAGAACATGGTAGAAGTTCACATATTTTTAGAAATTTCCTAGAAGCTACGTTCTCAGCACATGTTCTGGTACCCCACGATATTAAAAATATTGCCCAGTGCCTCCTTTCTCCCGCCGAGTACATGCTTTGGGAAAGGCATTGGAAAAAGCAATTAAAAACATTATCAGATAACTATGCTGCAGATGCTGATAAGCCAAATTTTACACTCGAACAGCTGGCTGGTGAAGGGGATTTGCAGAAACCCTCTGACCAAGCTGATACTTTACCTAAGGCAACATTACAAGACGTGGCTATAGCAGCAAAAACCTCTTTATTTCTCACCCCAGATGATTCTACCCCTACCCACCATTTTTCTACTATCAAACAAGGAATAGATGAAAGCTTTATCAAATTTGTGGATAGAATTAAGGATGCTCTGGAAAAACAGATAGAGAGCACAGAGGCAAGAAAAGAACTGTTGTGTAAACTTGCCATGAGTAATGCGAATGAAAAATGTAAAACAATTCTGAGAGCCTTACCCATGGACATAGAACCTACCATAGAGCAAATGCTGGAAAGCTGCACACGCCACCTGTCCACTGAAGACACAGTGGCCCAAGCAGTTATTAAGGGTATTGCAGAAGGAGTTTCTAGTGCATATGCAGTAATAGCTTCTAAAGATCAGGTCCGCTGCTACCACTGCGGAGATTTTGGACATTTTATAAAGGACTGTCCAGAGAGGTCACCTCCCAGGTACCCTCACAATTTCCACCAAAGGCCCCAGAATCAGCAGCACTATCAGCCGCGTCCGGGAAACTTCCATCGGAGCGTGGTGGGGCCCCACGCAAGGACACCAAATCAAAGGCCACCCAGACCCAGTCACGCACCATCCCAGGAGATTCCAGACCACATGAGGAGGATCCAACACACGGAGCAATACCAAAGGGAACGCGCCGTCAGCTGGTAACTGCACTGTCCATTGACTTTAAAAATAACAATGTTTATTGTGTTCCCACAGGCAAACGTGGACCAAAAGGAGGTCCTTCTAACATCCTAATTATAGGTGATTCTCTCCATAGCCCAAAGGAAATATTTGTTGTTCCAGAAGTACAAACAGTGCACCCGGGACAAGAAATCTTTGTCCAGGTGTACTGCACAGACTTACCATATTTTCTTCCAAAGGGTACCCCATTTGCACAGGCCTTTCTACTCCCTAAGAATCACAGGGAACAGCTTCCTCTCAACCCCACAGCAATGTGGATACAAGTTGTGGGACCGAGTAAGCCTGTCATCGAGTGCGGTCTTACCTGCAGAGGAGAGAAGTTCCACCTACCAGGGATGCTGGACACCGGTGCAGACGTGACCATCATCGCCCGCTCAGAATGGCCAGCACACTGGGAGCTACAACCTGTGGCAGGCATGATCACAGGGATCGGTGGAGCTACAGTTTCCATGCGGAGCAAGAACAACATCCTCGTCGAAGGGCCTGAAGGCAAGTTGGCAACCATCCGCCCATTCGTGGTAAGGGCCCCCATCACCTTGTATGGACGGGACATTTTATGTCAGTGGGGAGCCTCCCTACGTATTCCCAGTCCGGATTTCTAATTGGGGCCACTGAGGAGCGCGCACTGCCAGACACTCCTCGTCTCACCTGGAAATGCCATGACCCGATCTGGATCGAGCAGTGGCCCCTCTCTAAAGTCAAACTGCGCGCACTACATGCCCTTGTGGATGAACAGCTCGCCAAAGGCCACATCGTAGAGACCACCAGCCCTTGGAATTCTCCAGTCTTCGTACTACAAAAGCCTGGAACGGACAGGTGGAGGCTCCTCCACGATCTTCGAAAAATCAACGAGGTCATCGAGGACATGGGTCCCCTTCAGCCTGGCCTGCCCTCACCATCGATGCTGCCTAGAGACTGGACACTTGCTATCATTGATATTAAAGACTGTTTCTTCAGCATCCCGCTGCATCCCCAGGACGCTCCACGGTTTGCTTTCTCCGTTCCCTCTCTTAACAGAGAGGCTCCACTCAAAAGATATCATTGGCGTTTTCTTCCACAAGGACTAAAGTGCAGTCCAAGTATATGCCAGTGGTATGTTGCTCACATCCTGTCTCCTGTTCGGAACCTATTCCCAGGTGCGATCATCCATCACTATATGGACAATATCCTGGTCTGTGCACCAGAAAAAACGTACTTGGACAAAGCGGTTAAAAGGACTATTGAAACCGTAGAAAAGGCAGGATTTGAGATCCGTGAGGACAAAATACAGTACACCAATCCATGGACTTACCTTGGACTCCAGATCCGGGAAAGGACCATCGTACCCCAGCAGCTCGCCATCCGAGACGACCCAAAAACCCTGAGAGACTTACACAGTCTGTGCGGATCCATCAACTGGGTACGTCCACTGCTAGGAATTACAACAGAGGACCTCGCTCCACTGTTCAGCCTTCTTCGGGGCAAGGAGAATCTGGACTCTCCATGCACTCTAACACCAGAGGCCCGAGATGCCATCACCAAGGTCCAAGAAGCCCTGTCTTCACGCAAAGCCCATCGTTTCGAGCCCAGCCTGCCTTTCCAGTTCGTCATTCTGGGAAAAGCACCTAGGTTCTATGGACTGATTTTCCAATGGGACACTCAACTTCGAGACCCTTTACTAATCCTGGAGTGGATCTTTACAAATAACCAACCCACAAAAACCATTACCACCTTCCAAGAAATTATGGCACATTTAATAAAAAAGGCTAGAACTCGCCTCCGTTCCCTTGCAGGGTGTGAGTTCACATGCATTTATTTGCCAATGACCACTGGGGATCTGGAACATTTGCTCCAGACCAATGAGAGTCTCCAGTATGCCTTAGATAGCTATACAGGCCAAATTTCAGTGCATATCCCAAAACATAAGCTTTTTAATCGTGACGTGACATTTCATCTGACTCCAAAATTAGTCCAAAGTAGGACACCTCTCAAAGCTCTAACCGTCTTTACAGATGGCTCAGGGTCATCCCACAAGTCGGTAATGACATGGAGGGACCCTAAAACCCAAAATTGGGAATCTGACATAAAAATAGTGGAGGGATCTCCACAGATTGCGGAGTTAGCAGCTGTTGTCAGAGCCTTTGAGAAATTCAAAGACGAACCTTTTAATCTGGTCACAGATTCAGCTTATGTTGCTGGCATAGCTATGAGAGCAGAACATGCTCTTCTCAAAGAGGTTTCCAATCCAAAGTTATACCAATTGATTTCCACATTAACACGCTTAATTTCCCACAGAAAACAACCTTACTATATAATGCATGTGAGGTCACACACTGACCTCCCAGGTTTCATTGCAGAAGGGAACAGGAAAGCAGACACCTTAGCCATGGCAATAGAAACTGCTAATGTCCCTAACATCTTTGCCCAGGCAAAGTTGTCACACTCATTTTTTCATCAAAATGTGCCTGCCCTTATCAGAATGTTCAAGCTCTCAAAAGATCAGGCAAAAGCTATTGTTGCCACATGCCCGAACTGTCAAAACTACCAGATACCATCTATGGGGACGGGAGTCAATCCCCGAGGTTTAAACAGCTGCCAGCTGTGGCAGACAGATGTAACCCACTTTGCACCTTTTGGAAGGTCAAAGTACGTGCATGTATCGGTTGATACATTCTCAGGAGCAGTATTTGCATCAACACATACAGGAGAAACTGCGCAGCACACCATAAAACATTTTCTCCTCGCATTTGCAACCCTGGGAGTACCAAAGGAGATCAAAACAGACAATGGACCTGCCTATACCTCTCGTAAGTTAAAAGAGTTCTTCAGTGAGTGGGGAATACAACACAAGACAGGTATACCTGCAAACCCCACAGGACAATCCATCGTGGAAAGGACACATCAGACTCTCAAAAGAGTCCTCAATCAGCAACAGAGAGGAACAAAAATCACTTCTCCAGTTGAAAGACTTTGCAAGGCTCTCTATGTCATCAACTTCCTGAACTGTACAACCTCAGAGCCTGATCCACCAATACTTCGCCACTTTGCAAATACCACCCAAGCAAAGCTCACAGAGAAACCACCTGTGCTGGTGAAGGACCCAGAAACACATAAAGTCTCTGGACCTTTCGATCTCATCACGTGGGGAAGAGGATACGCGTGTGTTCTGCTACCATCTGGTCCAAGATGGTACCCAGGGAAAAACATAAAACCATACCTAGGCACTGCAAATACCACTTCCACAAGCAGTGACAAGAATCCTCCTGAGTCAAACACAAGACCTCCTCAAAACCAGACCAGCTCGGCCTGGAGACGAAGACGTCGCCAAACGTCCACAAGTGGAGGAGACGACTGTCCCATCACACAGCAGCAGACAAACCAGAAAGCTGAACAACATTCTGTGGCATCAAGCCCTAGACCAGGCACAGCCTGAAAACAAAACTGTTCTTTGAATTAGATGTTATTACCCTTTTTACCCTAAAAAACCCTATTGTCCCTTTTATCTACCCTTACCAAAAGCCTCTAACCTTTTACCCACTCCCCCACCCTTAGTACCATAGAAAAAAAACAAAAAAAACCAGTAAAAAACTAAAAATAAAAGGGGGGAGGTGGAAGGAACAGAGGAAAGGAACAAGAAAGGAACCCTAACCCTCCCCTCCTACCATAAAAATAACAAGTTTTGCTTATATTCCCTATCAGAAGCCCCATTCCTGCCCAAAGATGAAAAATATCTCCGTTGGCGCTGTCCTCACTGCTGCCTGGATGTTCCTCACCGTGCCGTGTGCCGTAGGTTGGATCGGCCCACAGCCGAGCCATAATGTCTGGGTAACCTTAGCAAGAACATTAAAACAGGATAACATGTGCTTATCCATGGGGAGCATTGATAACCCACTTTCCACATGTCTAGTAGGAATTCCTTTTGTAGCCGATGATTGGCCCGCCTATAATTCAGAGCTTCTCCGCACCACAGGTAAGAGACCCCACCAGGTAGAAACTTGGGACGAGTGGACAAAAATACTGCCCAATGCTCTTGAGGAACCTCAAGAATTGGATCTATTGGGGTCCTCTAAGGCCACATTCTGTGTCAAATTTTACTTTAGACGTCCAAAGAATAATTTGCCTGAAATTGATCTGAACAAAAACACATACCGAAAAGACATATCACCAATTAACAAAGCCTACAACCCTCACGATTGGTGTAATTACACTGCTCGTGTGATCTCTGTGTCCTCTCTCCATCCCAAAATTCTACCCAAGGGAACGTTTCTCATCTGTGGTGACAGAGTATGGGCTGGAATCCCCTCACGACTCCAGGGAGGTCCCTGTACCCTAGGAAAACTTTCCACCCTTACTCCAAATATCACCTTGTTGCACAATTGGAAAAAAGAGAGCGAGTTAAAACGCCACAAAAGGTCCTACACAGCATTTGATGAAAATTGCGATCCCAAATTATACGATTGGAACAAACCTAAAAAGATAGCGGTCTCTATATTCCTACCATGGGTAGCTGCAGCTAAGGCCCTGGGTGACATAAATCACCTTGGGTGCTGGCTCAGTAAGCAGGCTAACGCTACTTCTGCTGCCCTGAGCGATCTCTTAAAGGAAGAAGAAACCACAAGACACGCCTCACTCCAAAATCGAGCAGCGATTGACTTCCTGCTGCTTGCCCACGGACATGGCTGCGAGGACTTCGAAGGGATGTGCTGCTTCAATCTCTCTTCACGCTCGGAATCCATCCACGCCAACATCCAGAAACTGAAGGGACTTGTGAAGGACTTAAAAGTAGAACAGACCCCAGACTGGGTCAATGACCTCTTCGGTCAATGGGGATTAACGGGATGGGTTGCATCTTTGGTTAAGGGAATGTTGTGGATTTTTCTTGTAATTGTCATCGTGTTACTTATGTTCTCATGCCTTGTCCACTGTTTTAAAAGAACCATAGGGAACGCCTTTTTTCTAAATACAGAAAGTGGAGTTGTAGCAGGCACAAGGCCTGCAAGGCCCTGGCGAACAGAAGCCTGAGCTAGGAAATACCAAAGTCAGCATGACTAAGGATTTTAGAAGCCCCTCTCTTCCGCCTTCGGACCCTGTTATCTCTCTGTAGACTCATAGGCCACTTTTTCCCCTGACCCTTACTATTGGACAGTTTTCAATCCCCCTATAAGGTATAAAAACCCCTAGCCCTGCCCGGTTCGGCAGAGGAGAGCTGTCCCTGGACCCTTCGCGGAGACCCCAATAAAAGAACCCTGCGGAACCCATACAGCGCTGCTCCTCTCTCTCTGCGTCTGCTGCGGCTATACCCAGGGTGACGGCCCCAGGCATGCTGAAAGAGCTGAAATCACTAAAGAGCTGAGCTGCAAATCACTATAGCTGCCTGGGCTGCCTGAACCCCCGCTGGGCGATCCTGGACCCTCGTTGAGCTATCCTGGACAACCGGCCTCCCCGCTGGGCTTCTGCCCCTGGGGGCCATAAGGGACTCCAAAGGGGGGAAAAAAAACAAAGAAAAAAAACCAAAGCAAAATAAAATGTTTCTCAAAAAGTTTTATGTAAAATAACTGCTGTTCAAGTAACATAGTATGCAGAATATAACAAGCATGTGCAGCTTTAGAAAAGATATTATCAGCTTAAATATATCCTTTCACATCCCACATAGATTTTAATGGAATGCCTGTCAGGTGGGGTACTTTCCTGGAACCGGTTGCATTCCACAACATTCTCATGAGATTTTTTGTAAGGTGACACTCCACAGATGTGAAAGATTATGTCTATGAAATAATATCACATAATGTGAAAAAAGAAAAGGCAGGATCACAATTTTATCTAAACAGGTACACAGCAGTAGCAAACCAGTGAGCAGCAGTAGGGCATGTACATTGGAAAACATAGCTTCCACCATTGTGAAATGCTAATTGTATTGAAATACTAACAAAGCATTATTCATACAGGGACACATAAAGTATATTTGCCTATTTAGCACCTGTCAAAAACTAAGTTCATACACTTAGTGCCCAAATGAGTTCATTATGCATTTTATATTTTCTCTCCAAACAAATCCTCTCTCCATAGATGGTGGTGTATATGTGTGTCAAAGAGGGTAAATTGAAATATTTGGTGTTATAAATCAAGTGTAAAAAGTGGTAAGACTGTACAGTCTAAATACAGGTAAAATTATTTTTAATGTTTTTTCTATTCTGATCTATTATATGGGGTATTTACCTTAATGTAAAGAGTTAATACCATTGATTTTATAACTACTACTAAATTAGACAGAGACATAATTCCAGTTCTGAACTTCTGACACAGGCATAAAGTGGATATACAACATTTCCAAGAATCATACTAAATATTTGTTAAATGTTTACAATTCTTACAAAGGATGAAAATTTATTTTGTACCTTCTGCAACTGATGTTGCATTCATGGGTGGGAATAAATTTAGCTTTCAGCAAATGAGTCCTTTAAAATAGAGAAACTAATATTAATTCTAATATTGTTATGCATAACAGTGGAATTAAAAACAGAGCCCTTGATGCACAAACAGAACTGTTATTTGTGCCACAGAAGAGCTCATGGACTGAGAAACATCTATTTTAACAACATTAGAAGTTAAAATGCCTGTAAATTGCAAAGGTCCTGTTCTCAATTTTAGAATTCAGTTTACAGAGAAGTATAATTTACTACTCTATTGCTTGTTTCCAGAGATGGAGGACATTAATATGGATTTAATAGGGATTTTGGAATGAGTGAGAGTGTTTTTCCCAACTCAATGAAAAGAACTGCCAACACTTGGCTGATGTGATTACTTTACTGTTGTTTGGATTTCGTTGTACATATTTACAGTGAATAATATGTTAGTGAAGCTATAGCTATTCCTAAGCGTCATCTTAGTATTTGAAATGGAAATAAAAATTTAAATAAAATAATTTTTCCTTTGAAATTAGAAGTGCTTTGTTTTCTAAAAGTAATGAAATAACTGAATTTAAAAATGTCACGGAAGATGAAAGGTGGTTAAAGGACTCTGGATATAGCCCCTTATTGGAGGAAGTTCTGTTGCTTAGCAACAAAACTCATAAAGTGTTAGGTTCATAAAGCACTGATTAATTAAAATACTTAGTAGATAGTGAACAAAGTCATAAATTGCACTTGAAAGGCTGTATTAAACAACTGGGTGAAATATTTCAGGTAGCAGCTTCAACATTCACTTAAAATTGGAGCCTATGATCAGACTTCCACGACTTCCAGTGGGGGTCTAAAGCTGGACACTGCTGCAGATTTCAGTGTAAATTTATCTCTGTTGAATATCCAATATGATAAAGGCTTACTATCTTACTTTGAAAGATAAATCTGGCTACTGTGAGTTTTGAGAAATTAATTCACAAGGACTGCTTTGCTAAGATCATAGAAATATGATACCTGATTTTTGATTATAAGTCAAATAAGAAAACTAAACAAAGGTTGTATTTTTATATATCAGTTTCATATTCTGATGCTGAATAAGCTGAAAACTGTTGTAGAATAAGAGAAGAATGGCTTATATTGTAATTCAATTGAGTAATTCCAGAAACATTTTAAAAGTTTCAACTATGTAGGAGGAACTTAAATTGAGGGAGCTTCAGACATAAAAAGATAATAAATTAAATACACTCTGGGGAAAAAAAAAAAAATTGGTTTTACAGTATCAAATGCCACACAGGATCATGAAAAATTAGCCAAGGAAGCCTTATTAGAAGCCCTGTACAGAAGTCTGATTCTGCTAAACATTTACATCACTGCAGGTTCCATAATGTCAGAGGAAAGAAAATGGAAACGAAAGGAAAAAAAAAAGCACTAAACATAATTGTTAGCAATTGGGGTAATTCAAAGATCAAAATGACATGAACATGAAAATGACAACAGACTCCTAGAAACCTTCATTGAGATAGGACTGCTTCAGCTATCTGTATTTGAAAAAACCCAACCCAATCCAAAACCAACAAACAAACCAAAATACCCACAAACACAAGCTCTGTGTGTGAAAGATTGTTCTTGCAGCAGGTAGATACGTATGAAGTTTTGGAAATTAGTCAGGCCACAAATTTGGTGGGCGGGAGGAGTGGTGGGGTGGAATGTTAACTTCTTCACAGCCTTTTCCTGTAGAAGACAGAAACCTCTACTTTGGGTAAGAGATAATCAGGAACTAGTTTTTGTGATTTGTTACCAAATATGTACAAAATATCCCTAGATTCTCATTACAAAATCAATGTAAAAAGAAAATGTGATTAACTCCACTAGTAGGCTACCTAGTCTGCACATAGACAACATTGGCAGTTCAAAACCTCTTGGGGAATTTCAGAAATGAAGCCAAACACCTGTTGAGCAAAGTAGTTTGAGTTTTGACATTTTGAAGTAAAGAATTAGACTCTAGATGGTATTAGACAGTTATCCTCTGATCTGAGGTCAAAGAAGGAGACATAAAATATGCCAAAATTTCAGAGAGCTAAATAAGAATAATGGTAATAATAATAGTAATAGTAATAATAATAAATAATAGTAGAACAATAAGATTGCATTATATATGCAAAAAAATATCTTCACAACCTCCACTACATCTTACCTTCAATTTCAGCTGACATGAACTTCAAAAATTTTTAATTACATTGTCTTCTTCAAAATAATGAAGAATTAAAATGAGCTTATGACGGTATATACCTATGAGAAAAGTATTTATAATTTTTATTAAATTATGCTATATTGTAATTGTGTGCTAAACTTCATAGATTAATTAATTAACTGATTTTTCCATCTATATTTTTAAACTTTAGTAGGGACTGCTTCAACAAAATTATCTTGAGAGAGCAAACCAGGAGCTCTGCAAACACTTGCAGCTGTACTTTTTGCACTGTCTAGAAGTATACTGAATAACATACATTGGCTTAAAAATGAACTACAGCATCAGCTGAATTGGCTGTTTCTACCTTGGTAGAATTCTGCTTATTTTGTGCTTGAGAGACTTGGGAACTGAAGGGTGGTGAGAGCAAAAGGGGATTGGAGGGATGGTTGTGTGTGGAAGGCAAATGTGAGATAAGCAAAGCTTGCATTCCCTTCCACTGGAATCTGTGCCTAGTTTCTTCATCCTTTTGAAATAAGTTTGCACTGCTCAGTTCTACAAGCCTTACGCCTGCTGAGAAGCACTTAATAGTGAGAGGAGGCTCCTGGGTATCAATGAAACTACTCAGAAGAGCTATGCTACTCAGGCTGAGTAAGGGCTGCAGAATCAAACTCACAAGAACAAGCCCTGAAAGATGTGCTGTTAAAGCAATTAGACCTGTAAGCAGGATAGCTCCCCTTCTGGGATTTTAGTGTGAAAATGAAGGTCTAATAACATTTGTTTTCATCATGTTGACTTGCTGAGCCAGTCACCATGGAAAGACATGATAAAAAAAAATAAGGAGGAAGACTAAAAATAGTGCTAGGAGAACACAGTGGCAGAGACTATCTTAAAGCTTCTGGGAGGGAGGACACGGTTGACTAAATCAAGCAGTGTGTTCTCACTATAGTGCTAATAAATAGTACAAATTTGTGACTATTGTTTGGGAGATGAAAAATAAACTGCAGGTGGGATGACTCTTGCTTTCTGGAATATCTCTCCTTATGTTTCCATTTCTTTTATTAATATATCTGCTATTCAAAAGTGTACATGAATAAATATAAAAATTAAATATTTATTAAATAATTGCCTATTCTTTCTTGGTTTCTTTTTAACAATTTTGCTCTCACTCTTTAGTAGTAACTTTAGTTTACTGTATTGCATTACATGCTTATTAATATTCTACAAAATGGAAAAGTTAAAAAAAACCCAAAAGGTCCATAGGGATTGACACCTTGAATGCCACTAACTCAGACAATGAATGTTTAGAAGATAGTGCCTGCTTTTAAATACTGACATTACTTTTCATATATACATATATAGATGTCTATAAACAGTATATATAGACAAATATATGTTCACAGAAATACTTGCAGATACTGATTCTTATCATATTAAGCTGTGTAGGTGACAAAAAGGACATGCTTCAAGGTATGGAAGCAGAGGACTTAAAGTTATAATTCTGTTATGGAATCAACAGAAATAAACAACAATAGAATTTCATGGCAGCGAGGTCCAGCAATGTTAATAATAATGATTTTGCATCATATCTTATCAATACCTCAGCACATGCTTTCTGATTAAATATGTGAAAATCTATACTTCAGCAGCTTTTTTTTTTTACTTTTGAAAAATGTAACTTATTTCAATAAATCAATGAGTGTTTGGTGGAGATTTTGTTATGTGAACCAAGCAGAATCTTAAAAAGGGAGAACAATATGTTAAAAGAAATTTGTTCTGAAAAAAGAATGCTTTGATACTGGAGACAAGCAGCACAGCAGGAGCTTAAACAAACGAAAACAACCTTGGTGTGTGCTATTCTTCTCTAGTGACAGCTTTGTGGAGGGCATCTAGCTGTTAGAGAGCAATTTAAGAGAAGGATCTGGCAGCATGTAGCATCATCGTATCACAACAAAGAAAGAAAATGAGATCTTGCTCTTTTTTTTTCCCATGAAATTCATACTGATAGTCTCTGTTTTCTATGCTGAATGCATTTATTTGGTGCATGTGTGCAGTGGTGTAGGGGGATACTTTTGCAGTAGTATGTATTAAATTTATACTCAAGAGAAGTTCCTGCCCTTCTGGAATTGTTTGTACTGGTTTGTTTTTAATGGAGTCACTCAATAAGGAATTTGCGGTTGGAAAGATTGAAAAGGAGAGATACATTTCCCAGGGAGGGAAAGCAGCTTCAGAGGCAGAGACACAATGTTCCTTCTTTTAACCCTGCAGAAAGAAACAGTGGGTGACTCAGGGGAGAACATGGGCATACTTCTTACTGGAACACTAATAACATTCCCCCATTTTGCATCACTCATTTGCTTGATGACAGTTGTTTCTCCTCAAGTGTTGCCAATCCTCCCTCTGTGCAGGGGGGACACAGTGTAATTCCCTGCAAGAAGCAGAAGGAGTAAGGATGAAATTTCTTCACACCTTACAGTTTTTCATATGGTACCTTTCCAAGGTCTTTGCCACCAGGGACCTGTAGCATAATGCAAGGCAGGAATGATTTTCTCCTCTCTTTCTCTCCCAAATAATGTTACAAGTATGCTGCTTTGCTGTCTGAAATTTCTTGATTTTCTTTCTTTTATTTGTTTATTTCCTTCCTAGCTTGTTAGCAGATGGTGTCACACTACCCATAGAATTGCTAGTCCTGCTCAAATACATTTTTCCTTTAATACAAGCCACCTCTGTCCCAATTCTATGTTACAGTTAGGAAAAGAAGTGTCATTTGTAAAAAATTATACACTATTTCTGTAAAAAGAAAAAAAATACTTTAAATGTTTTTTGCAAGAATCCAAGACATACAAACAAACCTCTTTAGTAATGCTGATGCTATCAGTCCCAATGAAGTTGTTACAAGTTTGAGATAATACTAGAGTTTACTGGATATATTGATTATATAATTCAGTTTTATAATTTCTTTTCATGTATGATTTTATCAAGAGTTTTATGCATTGCAGTTTCTTTGCCTTAATTTTTTAACCTAGAAAATAACAGCAATCAGAAAAAAATTAAAATAACAAATTCCAGCTCCAAAATTAATGGGAAACATTAAAAATTTCCTTCATTTCTTTGAGGCTGGTATAAGATTTTTACAGGTATCTTTAATAATTAGGGTAGTTTAAAAAGGAAGGAAACAGCAAACACATGCACTATAAACTTCAAATAGTTTTCTAAGACTAAAAAAGTTAATTTTTTCCATGAGAGAGGAAGTGGCGGAAGGAAGTGGCGGAAGTGGCGGAAGTGGCGGAAGTGGCGGAAGTGGCGGAAGTGGCGGAAGTGGCGGAAGTGGCGGAAGTGGCGGAAGTGGCGGAAGGAAGGAAGGAAGGAAGGAAGGAAGGAAGGAAGGAAGGAAGGAAGGAAGGAAGGAAGGAAGGAAGGAAGGAAGGAAGGAAGGAAGGAAGGAAGGAAGGAAGGAAGGAAGGAAGGAAGGAAGGAAGGAAGGAAGGAAGGAAGGAAGGAAGGAAGGAATAAGCAATGTTTGTTTCCTCAGACAATCAGAAACACAAATGTGGAGGTGGCATGTTCAGATTTCATCTTTGGCGACAAAAGAGGGTAGAAGAAGGGTTATGGTCCTACTGCAAATTGGGAAGTGACTGTAAATATCATGAAGCACGCTGCATCTTAAGTATTGTCATATTCCCCAGCCTCTAAGCATTTTACTTTAGAGCTTTCATTGCAATTGCTTCCGATCTGCTAAAAACTCTGATATTCTTCCCTTCACAACAGAATGTCCTGGAAGAAGACATAATTTTGGCTGCACCATGGTCTTTCTCAAATCTCTGTATGACTAATAGCACCAGAAGTTAAAATGAAATTACTAGTTTTCATTGATTTTTTTTTTTTAAATCTTTATATCTCACTATACAACACACATATTAGGAAACTATTTTTCACTATTATTTATATTGTCTTTCATAACTCCTATAACTGAGTATTAGAACTGAGGAACACTTAAGTATATTTAGGTGTTTAGATCAAGGGCCTACAATCATAAGGCTTACATTTAGACGCATTATGTATCATAATTAAATTTAAAAAAAGCTGTTAAAAATATTTAAAATTAAGCATGATTATTACATTTTGTGAGCTTAGAGATTAGATTTTTTTTCATCCTGAGGTTATTTTGTATAGCTCTGTATATAAAAATAATACTGATAAATACAGAACTAATGATTTCATTGCTCTGTAAACTGTCTGTCAATGTTCTTCTGAAGTCTTAGGAAGAGAAAGAAGAATCAGACACAAAAAAACCCCAACAAAAACAAAAAAGAAAAAAAAACCACAAAAAACCCCCCAAAAACAAAAAACCAACCAACCAAAAAAAAAAACCCCAAAAAAACCAAACAAAAAACCCCCAACAAAACATGTCTACCTGCATTTCCTCTTTTTTTGGTCAGATCTAATTTTTTTTTTCAGTGCAACAGGAACAGTATAAAGATGCCCATGGGAAACCACCTGACTGCAGGGAGGAAGAAAAAAAAGCCAATTTAAAGATTCCTACCTGTTTCTGTTGTTATACTTTATATTCTAGATGAATCCAAAAAACATGCCAAGTCTGAAACATAAAACCTCAAATATGTGATAGTTTGTCTTCCAAAAACAATGGATACATAACCTTAAATATCTGAATTCTTTTTTTACATATTAATTAATGTTATCAGATTGAAGAATAGCAGAAGTATTTTAGATCATATTTCTTTATTTTTAAGCAATAATTCAATAGAAGTTAAATATTCAGAGATAAAATTCAAGTGGTATGTTGAAAAATGACACTAGATATTGTTATTCTAGATAGAATAATGTAATGCCCTCATTCTTCTGTGGAATAAAGTATGGCTCTTGAAAATATTTTCTTTTACGTGTTTGTCCCTGTCCTACTGCTATTTTTGATACTCAGGGAAAGGTTTTAGCACATATCATCTTCCATTTAGAAGCCTTTGTGTTGTGGGCTATAGTCAATGATTTAGCTAGTTTGTTGCAATGCTTGGCAGAGCATCCTCAGGCTTCTTTTCACAGCTAAGCAAGATTTTGCTAGATGGTCTCTGAATTCACAGTCGTTTTCAGACAACTCAAGAGGGAAAATTGCTGATTATTTGGAAAATGCTGTGGTGCATTTATTGGGTTTAAAAAGCAATCTTTTCTTAGGATGATGTGGATAATTTATGTAACTCAACACAGCTAAAAGTTTTAAGAAAATGGTGGGGGTTTTTTAACCATTACAATATGACTGCAAGAGGCTAGAAATAAATTCCTACCTGCTTGAATTTGACCTTAGCAATTTTATACCATGTTAATGTTTCAGTATTAATGACTTCTGATGCAGCTTTCAAAGCAAATTCAGTAAAGGTCTGACTCCTAGCAGATCTGCAAAACAGAAATTCTCCAAGTAGTATATTTGATTCCAAGTCACATTTCTTGTCAGCTCTACTCCTGAAATACATTCCTTCTTTTGATAATCTTATTTTTGTTTTAATTTATGACACAGGAACTGGTTTTAAGCGAAATAAAAAATCATCTCTGGCAAGCGTCATTCAAATGAATTATCATGTAGCACAGCCACATAATACATTTTGTTCTTTACCTGCTCTCCCACATCCTGAGTGCTCTAACCATTGTGCTATAGCACCAAAGAAAGGCATCATCCTGTGAAAAAAAGAAAAATGAGACACATAAAGGAAAAATAGAGAGAAGCAAGTAGAGCAAAAGGACCCTTATGGAGCAACAAGAAAGCTATAGCAAAGAACTTTTGTGCATTAATCCAGTTTCACTACTTCCTAGGAGTTATATTAATATTGCTTTCTATGTAAAGAATCATTCATGTGGGAAAAAGATATTCACACACCTTCAGAACTAAGTTTTGAAGTTTTGGGGAAATTAAGAGGCAAGTCTGATTGATTTTGGATTGCTTTTTAAATTTTTTTTTGTCCTCCTCTTGGAATATTTCTGCAAACACCGACGGTCCAGACCAATATTTATTCTGGACAGCAATAAAAAAAGAATGGGCTTTTTCAGACCTAGAAAATCAAAATCTATTTAACTTCAAGATCTTTTTTATGAAAGTTCATTTTGATTCTTATACCATCTTGTTCATTCTGCTTAATGCTGCATTTCCCTCAGTTAATATTGGTGCACTAAATTTCTGAAATTATTCCCTTGTACAGGAACCTCTATCAAGACAGCTTCCAACCCTTTCATTCACTGGATGTGCATGAGGCAGTAAACATGTCTTCATTGTTGATTGTCAGTGTTGCAGATACATCAGGGTTTGTGTATTCTGTCCAGGACGTCATCTCATTTCAAGTTTTTAATGTCTGTAGATTTGTTTCCAGTGAAATCCAAGGACCTTTCAGACCAGCTATTAAAGTATTTAAGGGAAGGTATTAAACTTCTGAAAAGGCAGCTGAAAACAAAAACCCCCAAACAAATAAACAACAAAAAGATGTGCATGGTTAACTGTAGAAAACAGAAAGCTTGGAAGCCATACTTTGCTATTGTTTATACATCCACTCCAAGACTATTTAAAACCTTCTATGTCTAGAAAGCATTTGCAGTGGGAAGTCTGTTTAAAATTCTGTTTTGGAATATTTGTACAGTCATTGCACAGAAGCTGATGCTGTCAAAGGATAAAATATCTCCTTCAGCACAACAGTATTTTCAGTCCTCCAAAAAATTCCAAGCATTACAGAGTCTATAATACCCATTTTGACCATTGAGAATTTCTGAATAGATTACAAAGGCTTGTGATTTTTGTTTCTCTAATAAATTCAAATTCAACTGATTGCATATTTTTTAACAGTTTCTATAGTTTGTGGATTCACTTACAGTGATTAATGTTAATAGCTGTGATCCTTTATCAACAGTGAGCTTTCATTTAAGACAGGTTTTTATTAATCTGATTTCCTTAGACATTTTTTCTGTTTAGCTGCAATGATCTAAATTCCTCTTCAAGCCTTCAAAGTCAATTATGTCATGTCAGGACTAATCCTTGACCAGGTCCTCAGTTATCAAAGGTATGTGTTTTATTCACAGTCAATGTGTCTAGAGAATGTGACAAAGTCTTTTCAATTCCACTGCTGCTGGCAGAACAATAAGATCACGCTTTAGGTCATCGCTTAATAGTAATTTTAGCCACATTCCTATTGCCTCCTCTTTTATTGTTTTTCTTTTGAGTTAGAGAAAGACAATGCCTTCAAAGGAATTTAGATGTTTGCTTCATCTAATATTAATCTATCGTGTTTAGCATTACAAACTAGGGGTTAAGCAGCATTGTTGAAAGACTATTACCAAATCTCCTTCCTGTACCAAAAATAATTCTAAATATTATAATCCATGTCAAGGTGAAAGTGACATTTGTCAGGTTTTATTTATATGCATATATATGGTTATTTTTCATAGCTCAGAAATAAAAAACAACTTTGAAATAGAGTGTGTCTTGTTCCTCTTTCATTCTTTTTAGAATCTGACTTCCTAAGGCCTGAGAAGTTATCCCAAAATTCTTCATTCATGAAATTTCTTTTATTATTTTCTTTACTAAGAAATAATTGTAATCTTTTTTGTTTGTTTGCTTTTTTTAAATTTAGGTCAGGGTTTTTTTAATAGTACTCTATTCATTTAATTGCAAAAGCTATATTTTTTCATACATTGCCATTTGATCAAATCTATTTTTTCAGAGAAAAATTAGGTCTTCAGTTAAAATTTCATCAGGAGAAGAAAATGGAAAAATATATTGATCTTGCGTATTAATGTTGTACAATGGTTGAAATAAATGGCAAATATAACTATATTGTATCTTATTAAATGATAGACAGTAACTATTTTAGGGATCTGCTTCATATTGATTTAGATGAAAAAAATTTCTAAATGCACTTGTGGGTTTAGACCTCAAATTTTAAACGAGAATAAGTTGCATTTTTACTTTATTAGGCAAAGCTGAAAATATAATTGAATAGATTGTAGAGTCTATGCAGCCTGCTTTACTTCTGTGATACAGAAAGTTGCATATAGTTGTAAATATTTTAAAAGAAATATTTATTGCTATATTATTTTTTAACAAGTCGCAATATTTTTGCTTTATTCCTAGACTATAAGAGCATGGTGAGATATTTACTACAGTTGAATATATATTTCATTTTTAGCATGTGCCTCTTAACTGCAGACTTAAGTCTTAATGATGGGAATTCACTATCAGGCAGGAAAAGTAAATTGTCACAGATAGTTCTGTGAGATGGAGATACAGAAGAGGTATAATGTTATAGGTTTATGATTAGGTAATGAAGAAGTTTATAATGATGTAGAGCTAAGAGAGGGGGAGTCCCAAACCAGAGAAACTTTTATATGCATTTAACCCCTCAGCCTTGTGGTTATTTGAAATGAGCATCTGAATTCTTTGAGAATTACTAATTTCCTGCAAGATTTCAAATTTAGGATTTTTACGAATATTTTCTGCTAAATTTCGAGGGATTTTTTTGAATGTCAGACAACCTCAATGCTTTATCAGTCTTAAAGGCATAGTATTCCTGTACTGTTTTCTGTAGACATTTTCCTATCATAAGTTGGAGCTTGTCAACTTAAGGAAAAATGGAAGCCCACTTCTTTATTCTGTGGATGGAATTGAAGAGTTGAGGGTTCATTACAATGTTGCTCTGTTTGTCTCCATTAACTCGTTCTCTACAGTTGATTGAAAATGACATAAATATTGCCTATTTTGTAACAGATTTCCTACCTAATGCTTAAAACTATCAAAGTTTCTTCATATATTAGTTTATTGAAATT